>NC_141154.1:13249812-13298467 GCF_053477565.2 Lygodium microphyllum
CCATGAGGAGAAAATGCATAAGCAGCCTGAGCATGTCATTGAGGTATACGGGGTGATATTTCAAGAGGAGCCTCTTGCTACTATACAGCCAGCTAGACAACCTACAACGGTGGGGCTGATGCCCTTGTGGCCCAGGTCCCTGATGCCTCATAGGATGTACAAGACCCATAACCTATTGAGGCAGTCTATATGAGATAGATGAAAACTTGTATGGTTTGAGCCCTCTATGGATTATGTAATGGTGAGAGATGTTGGTGAGCCTCTTGCTTATGATGATGAAGCTATATATAGAGGTGATAGTCACTCTTGGGAGAGAGCCATGTAGTCATAGTATGACTCACTGCAGAAAAATTATACATGGGAATTGGTTCCTTTGCCTAGTGGCAAGTGTGATTTTCCATGCAAGTGGATGTACAAGTTGAAAAGTACCCTTGGACGGCCCAAGTCAGGATGCAAGGCTAGATTGGTTACTAAGGGCTTCAAGTAAGAACATGGTGTGGACTTTGGCGAAGACTTTTCTCCTACTATGAAGATGACTACCCTATGCTTGGTCCTGGTTTTGGTTGCTTACTTGACTTGGATCTTTATCATATGGATGTCCACACAACGTCTTTTCTTTATGGGAACTTGCATGATGAGATTTACATGGAGCAGTGTAAGGGCTTTGTAGACCTTGGTAGGGAGCACGTAGTGTGCATATTGCGAAAGAGTCTTTATAGCCTTAAGCAGGCACCTAGGGAATGTTTGATGCTTTTATGCATTCAAAGGGATATTCTCGTAAAGTGATATGGATCTGTGTTTTAAATGAAGAAGGCTCGTGATGGTAGTCTTATGCTTTTGATCCTCTATGTAGATGTTAACCATCATATGAACAAGGTGGAAAATCTAAAGCGGAGGACAAAGGCCAAGGCAAAAGTGAAACGGAAGACAAAGGCACGCCAAGAAAAATATGGAAGCACAAGAAATGCAAAAAAGTCCTAAATAAAGGAAAAAGGCGCACAAGAAAAAGCGCAAGTCAATACTTTTGTAAAAGAACGCTAGCGCATCATGGTTTAATTTAAACATCATGGTTTAATTTAAAGAGTGTTGGGCTCTCACCCGTGCAATTTATAAAGGTAGATGGGCGGTAGGAATGAAGCTAGGAAGATAGAAGGACAATGGAAAAAAGGGCCTAGGCCACGGTCGGCAATGTAAAAAAGGAAATAAGGGGATGACCGCCCAAACGGGATTTAGGGTTTTGTATATAAAGTTGAAAAGTGAATGAGAAGCTCATTCTTATGTGTGGCCAAAAGTGGGTCTCTTCTTCTTCTTGCTTGCTTGAGCTTGTGTTTGAGAGAGGGAGTGTGAGAGTGTGAGGGAGTGAGTGTGTGAGGGTGAGGGATGGGGGAGGAGAAGCTCTCCAGCTTCCCCCTCTCTTCTTCTCTTCTCTTCTCTTCTCTTGTCTTGCTCACGGCTATGGAGCTTGGAGTGTGGAGCTTGAGGATGGAGCTTGGTTGAGGCTTGCACTTGGATCGTGGAGCTACCGGAGTGCACGGGAGAGGAGGTAACTCGATCGGCATGGAGGTAAGCTCACTACACCCGTAGATATGGATGGCATGTCAACTATGTGAGAGGTAGCCATTAGTGCTTGGCTTGGAATGCTTGAAACAATAAGCAGTCCGTGGGTCTTGGCAGTTGAGCGAGAGCTCCCACATTTTGGTTCCGTTTTTCCAGGAGAACGGATTCAAACCTTGAGCGCTTGCACGCTTCGAATCGAGCATCAAAGTAAGGGTTTTCCCCGAACCGGTGTTTGAGGTAGATAGGTAGGAAGCGAGGGACTTTGAAGTGAAGAGGTATTTGATCTCCTTACCAAGTAGGTTTTTGGTTTTTTGGATTTGGGAAAGCATGTTGGAGTAATGTAGATATTTTTCTTGTGATTTGGATGCATTAGGGTAGGAAAAAACAAAGAAAAAGAAGAAAAACAAGCATTAGGGTTTTTGTTGTTATAACAGGGTATGAGGGTTTGATTCGGTTGTTGCCGATTTGTATTTTGGAGTTTATTGGCTATTCCAAGTATATACAACTCTCCCTCTCCATCCATAGCTTTGATCTGGAGGTATGTGTGATGGGCCGTGACTTGAATTGTATGATTCAAGAGATTTATCGTTGCACCGGCCAAAGTTGTGCCGCGCTCGGCCTGTCTGAGTGATAGCGATTTTGGGCCGAGTCCTAGAATCGGCTCTCGGCCCACTACCACTTGGACCACTTGACTCGGCCCACCTGACTTGGCCCTTGGACCCTCGGCCATTTGGCCCTCTGAATACTCGGCCTTGGCCCACTATTGCTCGGACCACTTGACCTTGAACCACTCGACTCGGATGCGTCAAAATTCAGCCCGCGGCCCACTCAACTTGGACACCCGTTCGGCCCGTCCGAATTGACCATTTGGACCAATTGTGCAATTCAACCATTGGCCCACCTGACTCGGCCCTTGGTCCACTCGGCCACTTGGTCCTTGGACGGTGGTCCTTGGACGGGCCGACTCGGGCATTCGGCCCCTGCAATTCAGACCTATTGGGCCAAATTTGGATTTTTTCAAATTTTAACCTGTAGACCCTGAAATTGACCGAGAGACCATGCAGAGCCGAAACCATATCATAGATCTATCACTGGGCTGAAACTTAGAGCAAGTAGTTCAAAATTTGGTTATAAAAGGTCCTCCAAATTACGCATGGTGTTTACCATAATGGCTCTACGGGCTGGGAAGGGACTGCCCCCGGACCTCCCAGAGGGGGCTCTGCCCCTTTGCATCTCCCCCGAGTAGGTTGGAGAGAAAACGTGTGACGTGATAGGTCCTCCAAAATAGACCCTAGTGTAGTAATGGCTCTACACGAGCATGGATTCTCACTTGCAAAAGAGAAACCAAAAGCCCATACCCAAACAAAGACAAATAGAGACCCTAGAACCTCAATGGGCCAATCTAGCCAACAAGGGCAAAAAGGCCACACTGCAAAAACACATATGTGTTGCATTCGGACTACATCTAGTCAAAGCAAAAAGCAACAACATCAAGCTACAACAGCGAGAATGACTAAATATGACAGTCCTGATGATAGATGCTCCTTGAATAGCACTGCATTGACGATCCAAGACACTAGTGGAGAATCCACATCTGGTCGTGTAGTTGGGGACTCAAGGGCATTTGTCAAAGGCTTAAATTTACAACCTAAGACCCGGAAGACAAAGACATAGTACCACCTGCTTATCTTAGGGTCAAACTCACCGCGGAAAGAGAGCACACTATCGATGCTTTGATTGATGAAGGATCGGATTTTAATATCTTGACCTATGAAGCATGGACCCTACTAGGCCACATCGATTAATGCAACTCTTAGCCCTTATGGGGGACACCCACAAGCACTCATAAGGAAGTGCAAAATCCTTGCGACAATTGAAGCTGAAAGCTTGCTTATCCTATTTCATGTTCTTTCAAATAATGCTAATTGTGGGAAGGAAGACCCTCCTAATAAGACCCTTCAAAAGGGCGACCAAGTGTGAGGCCGACTATGTAGCACAGAGAATATACCTGACACTACCAGGTGTGAGGATAGTCACAACCTTTAGTAAGGGTGACTTCATCAAACCTCGAGGGAAAGGCAAGGAAGGTGCTGACATAACATTCAAGTCTACTAACAAGAGCAAGGGCTTGTTGGAAGAATTGATACAAGCACAGGTCGAACAACGAGAACCAGTGAGTGAGGCCATGCCAGAAACAAGAAGGTCAGGAGACAATGCCAAGGACGGGATTTGGACTTACAAATATCGTAGAAAACCCCAACCAAGCCTTATAGACGAAGGCATCGATGGAGAGTCAGCACAATGTCGCGATGGATGTCCAAAGCGTTGCTACGTGCTCAAGGATATTATGCAGGTAACCGATGGATTTGGGTGCCAAAACCCCCTGCTAAACCTTCTCTGTCGACTGAAGGCTAGATCGTATCAAGAGCAAAGAAGTGTAGGAGGAGATCTAAAGGAAGAACCAAGTCTGGAGTCAAAAACAATGGAGTGACCGAGCCCCTCACGGATCGAAATCAAGAAACCAAACGGGACCACTCAAAGGGTAGATCCTCAGCCTAGCATGCTTGACAAGTAGATATCAGATGTAATGCTTGAGGACATGAAAAGCCACTAGTACCCAAAAAGCCTTTGATTTCCTAAGAGGATAACAAGCATCATAGGCACAACATTGCTCATGGCAAGGTTAAATGCTCAACAAAGAAAATAACAAAATCATCTAACAGCAACGAGCAAATCTCACAGCTAGTGTCAAAGCCACTTTTAGCAGTCCCAAGTCTCCTACGCCCTCTTCCCCTAAACGAACATAGGAAGCACAACAGTCGTCAAGTGTGGCTACTCAATCCCAATCTCTACCTAGATCTGAGCTTCCAAATGTCCAAGAGGCAGGACATGACACCACCCTTAGCTCTCAAGCTAAGGATATGCCTGTGCAATCCACCATGACTAGATCTACATAAGTGAATGCTCTAACGGCAACAAAAGACATGACCACTTCCAATCGACCTAAGGACTTGACATCGCAATCCACCAATAGTAGCAAGTCCAGTGAACTAGCTGCTACTACTTTCAATCAAGGATCATAGCAATCACAGTCCTTAGCCGTGACAATGCCCCTTGCGGAACATGTCCTTTGTAGTTTACCTGTGGAGGAGGTGTCGCAACCAACTTCCTTGACAACTCCAGCACTTCCAAAGTGCCTAAAGCCTAGGTTGGAGGAGTTAAACAGAAGGGAATTGGCTGAAGAGCTAGACTCTCCAAAAAGGGAGGTAGTTATACCCTCACAACCTAGCGAGGCTATTCAACAGGCCATGGCTATGTCCCATGAGGACACACTAGAGAAAGAGAATGCTGAGGCCAAACCAAGCAAATAAACGGTTGACCTAGTCCAGGGTCCTGAGTCATTGAGAGATGCATCTTCACTAACCAAGAAAAAGAGGAGGAAACAACAAAAACAACAGCAGTTACAAGTGGTTGTGGACCCCAAGAACATTGAGACCAAGAGTGCTGTGGAGAGCTGAGGAATAAAGCATTGAGTCCATCCACCAATGAACCCATTGATGTCTCTCCTAATAGCGGTGAAACCTCAGACACATCCATGTGTTCTGAAAAATCAAAGCAGCCGTTACCATCAACGGTTACTTGCAACACTTAATCCATCGACAACATAACTCGCATTGACCAATCAAGAGTGGATACAACACTGTCACAACAGGGTGACAAATTTATACCAGTCACATCTAAGGAGAACCATGACGCAATAACAAAGTCTCAGGGGAAATATGGAAACCCCGAGAGCATAAGCAATCTTAGTGTTGACCAATCTTGCTCATCTAGGCCTGAGCCCCCAACTATTCTAAAGCCTAGGGAAACTCCTAGAACCTTGCATGAGATAGCAACCAAGCAAGCCCTTGTTGAACATAGAGGTGTCACAGAATGCTTAACTGAGTTGGATGCTAAGCTCAAAGTGTTTGTATGTGTCTATGTCCTTGCGAACATGGGTGCATTCCCTAAGGAGCATATTGAAGAATACTTGCCATTTCCCCTATCTTGGGAAGAGCAAGAATATCTTGACAAGCACTATGAGAGGCTCCTACATGAACGCATGCGACTCACCTCTGACGAGGAAGCTGACAAACTACACTTAATTGTAACATTCAATTATGTGCTTTGCTAACAAAATCTCTTAGAAATAGAGCAACTAAAGCGACAATCAGAGGGTCAAAGTCAATTTGAAAACATTGGTTTGAAAACTGTGTTGCAATGGCCAAACTAGGAGCCCTAGAGGAATGGTTGGCCAAATGGCGATCTCAAAGAGGCCCAATCTATGTGGCTCCGACTTTCTTTTGAGTACTGACTGCCATTCGGGGTATGGACTTAGCTGGAACTAGCCAAGAGAACTCTTTGGAGGGCTGATAAGGTTCTCACTAAGGAGGAGCTACATGTTGGCTGTAGACTTGGACAAGGTTCCATGCTACTTGATGTTGCAAAATATCTATCATTATTGAGTAAGCTGCCATGAGTACTAGATGCATGTGCCACACTCCAGTACAATCCAGAGTTCTACAATTGGCTTTTATCCTCATGGAGTGACATGGATTCGTAAATATGAATATAAATAAATAATGAATTGTGACCCTGTATAGACAATATCAACACACACAAGCAATGATAGTCAAGCATAGGGAGAAGAGTTGGGTTTAACAGGCTAAGCTCCTTATGTCCTTCTCTCACCACACATTTAAAAGTTGTGTGACAGTTCTTGCCTCTAGGTGGAGGGCATGCAACCCTCATTACCACCATAGGAAGCCCTGACCAACATCTCTGATAGTGTAGATAGGGTAGCGTCCCTTTCTATGTACCTTTCCCCCTTTTTCGGTCTATCCTTCTGAGGATGAGCCTTGCCCCACTCCATGACAACCAGTCCGAGGATGAGCCTTGCCCCCCTTTTCTGGTCTATCCTTCCGAGGATGAGCCTTGCCCCACTCCATGACAACCAATCCACGCAACTTAGCATAAGCCAAGATCTGCTAATGGCTGGAGGCAAAACTAACATCATCATGGGGGCTGTCCCTCTACAATAAATGCTACATGCCTCACCTCTCCCCTCCTCGTCATATGCGCTTGATAACCCACAGTATAATCCCTTCCATGTGAATAGTTTTATCCTGCCTTAGGGCCTAATCCTTGGTTCGCATTTTGCAGGTCCCCCTACGGTAGCAGTCATAGACCACATAATGTAGTTGGCATGCAAGGAAGCTCTCCACCATCGGAAAGAGCATAAGGCACTAGCACCCCCACTAGAACGCTACGTGCCTACTCTAAAGAGGTATGTACTGAAAAGAGGCCCCAAATGACACCACCCAAGACGTAGGCTGAAAACCCCCCAAGCCAAGAGGATGAGGGCTCAAGGGAGTGCACGGGATGTGGCAACACCAGTCGTGCAGGCTCCCACCAGACGCTCAGGCACTAGGTGCTCGAAAGAGGAGAGGGTAGCTCGAGACAAGTAGGAATTTGATGCATTGTTTAAAAGCATTCTGGAAATAGTTGCGGCCAGGGACTACATCATTCGGGTCCTAGCCGACATCTTCCCTACTTAGCCTCACAGGAGCCCCTCACCAGCACAGCCTTAGTCGCTCAACCACTCGGAATCGCCCCGCCTTGTGCAAATAGAGTAGCCCCTATGATATATAAGCAGCTTAACAAAGGCCACCCGGCCATAACTTTTTGTCTTTAAATGGTTAAAGGGGCAAGCTCCCCACATATATACACTTTCCTTACCTATTGCTAATATACGCCGCGTCTTTAACAAGCACTGGAATATGCATCGCAATCAGCATCATAGGATTTTGATAAAGTAATATCTTGAGATGATTGTATTTGTCCGTTGTACTTGATGCATGCGACTTGCATATACTCTCATGAAGTGACAAGTGGATGCAGGACGATGCAGGTCTTCATGCGAACGTGTTCGATGCCCAAGTCATCGCAAGACCACCAACCTCACAAAGAGCCGCGACAAAGCCATACTGCCAAAAGCAAAAATCACCCTTGCGAGTGCCCACGTCGCATGGCCCAAAGCATGATCTTAACCACTTCCTCTTTCTGGGTTACACTCTATGCCGGGCACTCACAGAAGCTGTTATCTCAGTTGTACCAATATCGCACGTTCCAACTGCTTCTCTAACAACGAGGCTAGGACACAATCATCACTGTAATATCCATTTCTTGAGTCTTCGAAGCTTGACATTTCCCAACCCATTGAAAGGCTGATAGTCTCAACATATTGCAATGGTTGTACTCAGGCAAGTCCAAAAAAAAAGGGGAAAAAAGAGAGAGAAAGAAAGAAAGAAAGAAAAAAGCACAATAAAAAGAAATGAAAGAGAAAACGGAAAAGGAAAAAAGAAAATAAAAGAATGAAAAGATATGAAGCACTCACGATCATAGCACATCACCTAGGGGTCCTCAAATTAGGTATGTCCACCAGTGACCTTGGTTGGTTGGCTCCATCCCTAATCCCCTAGCCCTTTAGCATCACCCACAATTGTTCAGGGCATATCAAGGGTAGGACATACCTAGGGAGCTTGTCTCGCCTATGGTTAGACATGTCACCCTGACCCATTCACACGATTCCCTCTTGCACTCTGCCTTAATACCATTGTAATCAATTGTGGTAAGCACCGCATGAATGGCCATGAAAAGTACACCGTCCTCATCAAGCAAGTCCAATAGCTCCTAGCTACCAAAAGTGCAGTGTCCCTGTGTTCAATTATGCTACGTCGTGCAATCACAATGCAAAGGATTTCTCATACACCTTCATGTGTACTTCTTCTCAATATGGACAACTTTGCTTCATCCACACATTGTTACGAGAAACCAGCCCACGGTCTTCTAAGTACGTAATATCTAAGTATGCACGAGCACTCACATAATATTTGCACCAAAATATATACACAGGTTGGGTCCTCAAGTGCATGACAATACTCTCAGCTTGCTTAAAGTTCAACCTGTCTCCCAACCTAATTGAACTACGTCTTGTGCATGATCAAGAAGACTAGCACTACCCCTAGGGAGAGACCACATATAAGAGGTTTTCAATTGCAGGTATTCAAGACTCCAATGAAAGTGTCGTTTGCTCTTCATCGACACTCAACTTTGAATCCTTATTCTTTATCATCCTGCAAGCCCACCAAGAATCTCATGTGCAGAATCCCCAATAAACCACCACTTGTGCTAGCCATCAGTGCAATCCCCACAAAGAACAACCCTACCACCAACTCCAACAGCCCTACCACCAGCCACTTAGGCCGCCAACGTGCCCCCAACGACCTTCCTCCCCACCACTACCAACACTCCTCCACGACAACCACAGATGTCCTTGCCAACCGCGTCTTCGGTGCATGCTAAAGCCTGCTACCTACGATAGTGAGTGCCATGGGACTGGCACTCGTCTAGGAGGGGGTAATGTTAACCATAAGTGGAAAATCTAGAAAATCTAAAGCGGAGGACAAAGGCCAAGGCAAAAGTGAAACGAAAGACGAAGGCGTGCCAAGAAAAATATGGAAGCACAAGAAATGCATAAAAATCCTAAATAAAGGAAAAAGGCGCACAAGAAAAAGCGCACGTCAATACTTTTGTAAAAGAGCACAAGTGCATCATGGTAAAATTTAAAGAGCACCGGGCTCTCACCTATGCAATTTGTAAAGGTAGATGGGCGGTAGGAAGGAAGCTAGGAAGATAGAAGGACAATGGGAAAAAGGGCCTAGGCCACATGCGGCCATGTAAAAAAGGGAATAAGGGGATGACCGCCCGAAAGGGATTTAGGGTTTTGTATATAAAGTTGAAAAGTGAATGCGAAGCTCATTCTTGTGTGTGGCCAAAAGTGGGTCTCTTCTTCTTCTTCTTCTTCTTCTTCTTGCTTGCTTGAGCTTGTGCTTGAGAGAGGGAGTGTGAGAGTGTGAGGGAGTGAGTGTGTGAGGGTGAGGGATTGGGGAGGAGAAGCTCTCCATCTTTCCCTCTCTTCTTCTCTTCTCTTCTCTTCTCTCGTCTTGCTCACGGCTATGGAGCTTGGAGTGTGGAGCTTGCTTGAGGCTTGCAATTGGATCATGGAGCTACCAGAGTGCGCAGGAGAGGAGGTAACTCGATCAGCATGGAGGTAAGCTCACTACACCCGTAGATATGGATGGTGCATTGGCTATGTGAGAGGTAGCCATTAGTGTTCGGCTTGGAATGCTTGAAACAATAATCAGTCCGTGGGTCTTGGCGGTTGAGCGAGAGCTCCCACAGTAGATGATATGTTGATTGCTGTGGGAGTGCTTATGATGAGTTGGATGCCTTGAAAGGTCAGCTCAAGAAGAGCTTTAAGATGAAGGACATAGGACATGCCTCACATATTCTTGGGATCTGCAATATCACGAGGTACCTAAAGGGCACATCAACTATGTGCATCTGTTATGGTGGATAGGATATAGGAGTTGTGGGATACACTGACTGTGATTATGCATGACATGAAGATAGTAAGAAGTCCACCTCTAGTTATGTCTTAACCTTTGTTGGAGGGTGCTCTTTCTTGGATGTCGAAGGTGTAGAAATGCATGGCCCTGTCTATAGAGGCAAAGTATGTTGTAGCTATTGAGGCTTGCAAGGAGGCTCTTTGGTTAGGCCATCTAGTGGCAGACCTTGACATTACTAATGTGGTCCCTACATTGCATTCAGATTCTATGAGTGCTATTCAGTTGGCCAACAATTCATAGTCTTCCATGTGTGAAGATGAAGCACATTGAGTTTGATGGGATTAGGGTGGATGAAAGAGAGATGCACTCATGATTAATGATAAAGATTAGTACAAAACCTAATCAAGAAACCCTAATCAAATAGCAGTAGAATGTGAACACAAAATACAGTAGATTGCAATGCTAAAAAATGAGTATAAAGAGGTCCTTTTATACAAGGATGACACATGACTCTTGCTTGAGACACATGCTTCTTGCACACACATTCTCCTTGCTTACACACTCTTCTTGCCTTCATAAATGCTCACACATGTTGCACATGACTTCTAACTTAGAGAGGGTTCTCACAAGAGATGCAACAAAACATGCATCCCCAACAACCCTCCCCTATATGGGTTTTGTTGCACAATGGATTACTCACACAAACTACCTCCCCTCAAAACACACAAAAGGTAGAGGTACAAAAACTGTTTCCCCTGACACAAAGGGTGTGGACACAAATCCTCCCCTACAACATATAAAGGTAGAGGTACATATTCGTAAACCTCCACTACACAAAGAGGGTAATGAGACACACAAACTGAGTACTTTTACAATATATCACTGTTACTAACTCCAGTGGATTGTTGATCATCCTCGCTAGAGTTATCACAAACAACAATGTTGATTTTGGCTTTGCCTTTGTTTTTGGAGTGGTGGTTGTTGCTTGCTTGACATATTTGGTGATCTTTCCTTAAATCCACAAAATTTGACAGAATGGTTGGTTTGCCCACAGTGTTTGCAAGGATTGATTGAGAAGCAATCTTTTGAAAGATGGTTGTTTCTTCCACAATGCACGCATTTGCTCTTGGTCTTGTTCCTTGAAGTGATCACTAATGCTCCTCCATGGTTGTTGGTGCTTGTTTTAAACTTCTTTTCATGTTCTTGAAGTGAATTGGTTACATCTTCTATCTTTGGCACATGGTCCTTTTCTTTTAGCACTATCACGATTTGGCTAAAATCATCATTTACTATCATGGCCTTTAGAAGACTTCAACTTGATCTTTATTATCTACAAGGCTCTTGATGTAAGCTAGTTGTGTGTAGTAGTTTTTTAGCCTATTGGCAAAAGATGCCACATCTTCCCCTGTCTCCATGACCAAACCATAGAGTTGCATTTTAAGTGAAACCTTGGAGTGTTTGGCTATGGCCCTAAAGTGTCTTTCTAATGTAGTCCAAGCTTCATTTGCTGTTGTACAACTATCAAGATAGTGCACAAAATTATATTCTAGAGATGTGAGAAGGATACCTAGGGCTTGCTCATCTTTGACATTGAATTGAGCTTGACTCTGCCTAGTTTCTATTCTCTCATTCTCACTCAATAGCTTAAGCACCGACCATAGTTTTTTTCTCATGAGTTACCCCTTAGTTTTTTTTTTGTCAGGTGTGAAATCCTTGGCCATTGAACTTGTCAATCCCTTTTTCTCCCCCTGTGACCATCCACCCCTATTTGTTGTGAGAGGAAGGTCTTACGTAATGAATGAGCAATGTCTAATCCTCTTGTGTAGAAAATACAATGAGCAAGGTGAGAAAGGTAAGAAGAAAAGCTCAGTGTGGTGACCCGGTAGTCCTTAAGATATCTTATGGTTTCTATGAGAACATGCCTTTTAGATTAAAAGGATAAAGCTTTAGTTTTAAGAGAATATGTGGACAGCTAGAGCTTATCATTTTCCTCCTCTTCTCTCGGCTCTAGTGGTGGTGCTTTGATGGAGATGATGAGCTTCATGGCTCTAACTGTCATTAGTTTATGATGGCCTTGATTGTTCTGCTTATGTGGACATGGCGGTAAGATGATTGATTACGTGGAAAGCTACATTCATCACTAGTGCTCGTGAGAGGTTATGATTTGTCTGGTAGCCAACATGATAGGTGTGGCATGACAACCAGTCGCCTACCTCTCTCACCTTCCAAATATAGGAAATTATTGGTTGCTGATGTTGGGGGTAAAGGCTCCTATGCCTAGCCGCCCAAGCCCATGTGATAAAGTCCATAGTGACATGTATCCATTTGCCTTTAGGAATGGAAAATGGTTTTAGCAACCCACTTGGCTTTAATATGTTATCCTTGTTTTGCTTTGACATGGCACGTAGCTCAAGGAAAATTCCTTGACATCTCTCCAAATGCCTTTCTAATGAAAACATTCAAAAATTTTATAATAGCTTTTAAACACCCCCAAATGGCTAGCTATAGGTGATAAATGCATCTCTTGCATAATATTTTGCTTGAATGGGGAAGTGTATGGAATAGAAATTCTGCCTTGAAACCATAAGAGGCAATTTTGCAATTGAAATTGGGAGTTCTCCTCATAATGACCTTGTAATTTTTGAAAAATATGGCTGAAATCAGCATCCAACAAATAGGCCTCTTGAAGCTCATCTATCCAATCACACTATCAAGTTTCATGATGGATGAGAGTAAAATTTAGAGACCCGTAAAGTGCAGATTAGAAGTGAATTAGTGCAAATTTTAGGTGGGAATTTAAAGCTGATGGAAGCACAATATGAAGATCTAACAATTTTAGAGACCAAGGAAGACGGAAATACAAAACTTCCGCTGTTGCGGTGGTTACAAATTTTTAGTAATTTTTTGGATAGCTGGATTGAAGAGAGAGAGCTTCCCAGTCATTCGAGATGTCGAGTCAGACATGCAGGATTTTTTGGATTTGGATTTGAGCATTGAACGGACAAGATGCGGAGCCAAACAATGCTAAGGTCAAAAGGGCCAAGAGATTTTAAAGGACTTTGGGCATAGTCCTTTGGGGGGGGGGCTGTTTTGAAACGGCAGCTCTGCAGAAAAACAATGCCCCTCCATATTGTGTTGTTTTTTTTAAGGAGGGGCCATGGCAAGTTGAGAAGAAGCCACCAAATAGAAATTGGCAATGTTCTTTCCAAAAGTTTTGCTCTCCATCGCCACCTTAAGATTGCAGAATGGTTGCCTAATAAGGGTGATGAAAATCTAGTCTTTCTCTCTCCTCCGTCCCCTCTCCTCTTGAGGGTTGTTCATATGCACGAATCCATGGAAGAAAGGGAAGGATTTGGATGCACGAGGCTGATGGAATAATGGTACTGGAGCAGAGTAGATCATAGATCAGAGTTGGAGAGAGCATTAGCGGGGCAAAAAATAAGCTTCAGCGGCCTCCCAACCATTAAATACATGTCTCCAAAATCGGGTTTCTATGCGTAAGCACTCATTTTATTCATTTTATGAAATATGTTTGTAAATGGATTCCTTTGATTGAAAATGTTGAACTTTATCAGGAATCTTGAAGAAAACTAGAAAATTTAGTAGTTTAATAATTTATATCAAAACATGCAAAACCCACAATTATACGGTTTTCATAAAAATGATAAATTTTAGGGTTCATATAGAATAGAAATGAATATAAAATCAATGCTTAGTAATTGTGATCAATCACAACTCATAAATTAGAAATATCATAACTTTTATTTAAATAAATGAAGAAAAATAGTAGAAAAATGGGAAAAATTAGTTTTTTGTGCTAGAAAGTTAAGAAAAAATGTTTTATGTTCGTGAATGTATGCCATGGCTATAGCATGAGGGATAAGCCTTAGTTCAGCTATATCTTGATGTTAAAGTCCGTTTTTACTACTTTTTATAAGAAAAACACATGAAAAAACTGCTCTTTACACTTATCAACGATACACAACCTAAACGATAGGGGAAAAGAGGGGTTTTGATGCTGATTAGTTGCTAAAAATATTTAAAATTCTGATTTATTTGTTTGTGCATACCATATAGGACCGTTATAAATTAAGTAAAAGGGGTTAAGCAGCACGAGGATGCTCGGGGCTGACCCTTAGCAACAAAGCATGATGTGCAAGCTGAAATCATTGAAAGAAATGCTTTTTTCACTTCACAATGTTGATTTATAATTCATAAATTATTTGAGCATGATGGCATTCATTGTTGCATGGCACATATCACATGGTAACTCCTGGATGCATTGCAATTGGTTTCTTATACATGTGACCCACACTGAGTTGTGAGGCACCTAAGTTGTGATCCTTACAAGGGCGGGGTCTTAGTAACCCTAGCTTGACGCTAGTCCGTTAGGAGGAGGAAGCTTTACTACTTTCCCCCTTTCAATAAGTCTGTCCACTTCAAGTGGAGTGATAGTTCGGATTGTGCAAACTCCTTTAGCAAATCCAATTGTTACCATGGCAGCACAACCTATTGCAATTCCTATTGGAACAATGGGTTTGCCTACCCTAGGGTTCCCTCTACCAATTTTTAATGGGCTAGGAGAGGAAGATGCAGAACTTCACATTAATGAATTCTAGAAGTTAATGTTTAACTGTCGGATTCAAGATGGGGGACACTTGATGATGTTCTTTCTAAAAGGACAAGCTGTAGTGTGGTATCACAACCTAGAGGAGGTTGGAACCATAACCACAATTAGCTTATTCTTTGCGGCCTTTCAAAAGAGAGTTTTCCCCTGAAAGGGGAGGTCAGTTAAGAACCTCATGAGAATGTCCATGGGTATGTCGAGAAACTGAAGAAGGTATTCCATAAGTTGCAAACCTATATTCCTATTTCAGCTACTACTGCTTAGTTGTAATTCTTTTTGAATGGGCTAGACTTTGACATTCAAGTGCAATTGAGTAGTGTTGCTCTTGTAAACATTGATACGGCTATTACACGAGCAAAAGAGGTAGAATCACGATTACAAGTGGCTTATGTCTCTAGGTCAAACTGGAATCCAAGTTTAGGGTTTGGAAATACTTTAGTACTGACGAATGGAAGTCAAGGGAAGTCCATGAGTCCTCCTAATGGGAGAGGAAGCATAATTTCAAATGTGCCCATGTTGTCAGCTCCTCCTAGTGTGACCATGCCTATGACCAGTTGATGGAGCTGAAGCCCAATGATAAATTCTGCCATTGTTTGAGGAAATCAATAGCCAATTCCTAATCAAGTGGTTAGACCAATGGAAGGACAAGTAGATGATCATACCTATGAGTCAAGTGCCTCAAATGTGCTTAGTGAAGTTAAGGATATGACGAAGCACTATACTGATATGATTAGAAAAAAATATAGACAAATAGCCATTGATGTTAATTTCCTTAAGAAGCAGCAAAATTTGATAGGGAGTCGATGCCCTGAAGAGGGTGGGCCCTTAAGATTCAGTTGTAAGTGGTGTGGTGGACAACATTTTCCTAGGAATTTTCCAAATGTTAAATGTGACATATGTGGGAAGTCCGGCCATTTATCTAGTACATGTTGGAGTAAGATTAACTCTCTCCAGCAAGGAAGTAAACAACTAGGTCTAGTTAATCATCGAGTGCAAGAGAATAATCTCTAGCAAGATGAAGGACCGAAACAAATATTGCAAAGAGGGAAAGCAATGGCAGAGAAGCTACCTGGTGTGGTAGCCTTATAGAAGTTGTTTGCATCACTAGCACTGGAGCTTATGATCTATGGGTTATTACGAGAGGTCAAAAGAGTACAAACCAATTGGTCAAATTTCGTGTTTTTTGGAAATGTTTTTGGAGGTAAAATAGAAATGTCTAAAATATGAAAAGTCTTGGACATCCCTACCCTTTGAGCTATTTTTCCTCATATCTATACTCTCTCATGGCTCTATTGTGACCTCTTCTCTCTGTTTATGCAACCTTCATTAACATAGTGACTTGCTTACACCATCCTTTCCCTTGGCACCTTTGTGTGCCTCTCTGTGCATCTCCACTCCACCTCTTGTGACAGCCAAACACACAAGGGTGAAAAATCCAAAAAATCTAAAGCAGAAGACAAGGCCAAGGCAAAAGCGAAACGGAAGGTGAAGGCGCGCTAAGAAGAATCCAGAAGAAATGTAAGAAGTACAGAAAAGTCCTAAATCAAGGAGAAAGGCGCACAAGAGAAGCACAAGTTAATACTCGTGTAAAAGAGCGCAAGGCACACCAGGATTTATTTTAAAGTGTGCGGGCTCTCACCCGTGTAAATTGTAAAGGTAGATGAGCAGTAGGAAGGAAGCTAGGAAGATAGGAGGACAATGGGAAAAAGGACCTAGGCCACGGCCAGCCATGTAAAAAAGGGGATAAGGGGATGACCGCCCAAAAGGGATTTAGGGTTTTGTATATAAAGTTGAAAAGTGAATGAGAAGCTCATTCTTGTGTGTGGCCAAAAGTGACTCTCCTCTTCTTCTTCTTCTTCTTCTTGCTAGCTTGAGCTTGTGCTTGAGAGAGGGAGTGTGAGAGTGTGAGGAAGTGAGTGTGGTGAGGGTGAGGGACCGGGGAGGAGAAGCTCTCCATCTTCTCCTCTCTTATTCTCTTATCTTCTCTTCTCTTGTCTTACTCGCGGCAATGGAGCTTGGAGTGTGGAGCTTGAGGATAGAGCTTGCACTTGGATCGTGGAGCTACCGAGAGTGTGCGGGAGAGGAGGTAACTCGATCGGCATGGAGGTAAGCTCACTATACCCGTAGATATGGATGGCGTGTCGGCTATGTGAGAGGTAGACATTAGTGCTCAGCCTGGAATGCTTGAAGCAATAAGTAGTCCATGGGTCTTGGCAATCGAGCGAGAGCTCCCACATTTTGTTATATTGCCGGGACTAATGGATTCAAGCCTTGAGCGCTTGCACACTTTGAATCGAGCATTGAAGTAGGGTTTTTCCTGAACTGGTGCTTGAGGTAGATAGGTAGGAAGTGAGGGAGTTTGAAGAGGTATTCGATCTCCTTAGCAAGTAAATTTTTTGGTTTTTGGACTTGGAAAAGCATGTTGGAATAGTGTAGGTATTTCCCTTATGATTTTTTCTTGCATTTAGGAAGGATAGGAGCAAAACATTGGAGCATAAAAAAGGGTTTTCTGTTGCTATATAATAGGCCAAAATAGGAAAAAGAAGGGAAAAAAATGAAATTTTGTGTTAAATATTGGTGAACGGAGCAAGGCTAAGGTGAGTATATGCCTGGGCAGGGTGATAAGGGGCTAGGAGTGGCAAGGAAGACTACATTTTGTATTGCAAGGTTACAGGAGAGTTGGAGAGAGGGAGAAAGAGCTTCATTGCATGGATCTGCTTCGATCTTGCCATTGAGGAGTTCTTTGCCCACCACGAGTAATTCCACACCTTCCCTTACATGAGTAGCTTGGATCTAGAGGTTCTCAACCAGTAGGAAGGCCTCGATCGCTCAACGTAATGAATTGTTTGAAGTTTGGCAAAAAGATGCGTCATGCTCGGCCCGTTCGAGTGACAGGGATTTTGGGTCGAGTCCCAGAATTGGCCATCGGCCCGGTGTCCTATATTTGGCCCTCAGACCACTCAATCCACTCGGCCACTTGGCCCTCGGCCCACTCGGACACTAAGCTCTCAACCAACCCCACTCGGGCAAGTTACCAATCAGTCCTCGGTCGAATCAACCATTTGGCCCATCGTATTCAGACGCCCTTCACTCGACTCGTCTGAATCAGGCATTCGGACCAACTTGATATTCGGCCCTCGACTTGCCAGCCGACTCGGCCCAACACCAACCGACTCAGACGCCTACCACTTGGCCCATCCGAATTGGTCACTCGGTCCCTGCAACTCGGACTTATTGGGCTAAATTTGCAGATATTTGACCCACAGACCCCGAAATTGACATAGAGACCATATAGACCCAAAAGCACATCGTAGACCTATCATTAGACTGAATTCTAGAGCAAGTAGTTCAAAACTTGGCTAAAAACGGTCCTTCAAATCGTGCATGGTGTTTACCATAACAGCCATGTGGGCTGGGGGACTGCCCCCCAGACCCCCGTAGAGGGGGCTCTACCCCCTCTACACCTCCCCAAGTAGGTTGGAGAGAAAACGCATGTCGTGATAAGTCCTCCAAAATAGATCCTAGTGTAGTAATGGCCCTACACAAGCATGGATTTGCACCTGCAAAAGAGCAACCAAAAGTCCATATCCAAACAAAGACAAACAGAGATCCTAGAACCTCAATGGGCCAATCTAGCCAACAAGGGCAAAAAGGCCACACCACAAAAACACGTATGTGTTGCATTCGGACTGCATCTAGTCAAAGCGAAAAGCAACAATAGCAAGCTAAAACCACAAGGATGATTAAATATGACATTCTTGACGATGATCTGAGACATCAGTGGAGAATCCACATATGTTCGTGCAGTTGGAGACTCAAAGGCATGCATCAGGAGGCTTAAATTTACAAGCCAAAACCCAGAAGATGAAGACATAGTGTTGCCTGCTTATCTTAGGGTCAAACTCACCGCAAAAAGAGAGCATAGTGTCGATGCTCTCATCGATGAAGGGGCAGATTTTAATATCTTGACCTATGAAGCATGGACTCTGCTAGGCCACCTAGAGCTCACACCGACTAATGCAACTATTAGTCCATACGGGGGACACCCACAAGCACTCATAGGAAAGTGCAAAATCCTTGCGACAATTGAAGCTGAAAGCTTGCCTATCCTATTTCATGTTCCTCCAAATAGTGCTAATTGTGGAAAGGAAACCCTCCTAGGAAGACCCTTCAAAAGGGTGACCAAGTGTGAGGCTGATTATGTAGCAAAGAGGATACACTTGACATTACCGAGAGTGAGGATAATCGCAACCTTTAGCAAGGGTGACCTCATTAAACCTCGAGGAAAAGACAAGGAATATTCCGACATGCCAAGCAAGCCTAGTGATGAGAGCAAGGACTTGTTGAAAGAGTTGGTACAAGCGCATGTTGAATAGAGAGAACCAGTGAGGCCATGGTTGAAACAAGAAGGTCAGGAGACAATGCCAGGGACGGGCTCTGGACTTACAAATATCATAGAAGATCCCAAAAGAAGCCTAGGCCTTATAGATGAAGGTATCGATGGAGAGCTAGCACAACACCAAGATGGATATCCAAAGCGTTGCTACATGCTCAAGGGTATTACGCAAGTAACCGATGGATTTGGATACCAAAACCCCCTGCTAAACCTCCTCTATCAGTTGAAGGCCAGACTGTATCAAGAGCAAAGAAGCGTAGGAGGAAATTTAAATGAAAAACCAAGTCTCGAGTCAAAAACATTGGAGTGACTGAGCCCCTCATGATCGAAATCAAGAAACCAAATGGGACTATTCGAAGGGTAGATCCTTACCCTAGCATGCTTGATGAGTAGATATTAGATGTAATCGTTGAGGGTAAGAAAAAGCCACTAGTGCCTAAGGAGCCTTTGATTTCCCAAGAGGATAACATGCATCATAGGCACAACATTGCTCATGGCAAGGTTAAATTCTCAACAAAGTAAATGGAAAAATCATCTAACAGCCACGAGCAAAGCTTCCAGCCAATGTCAAAGCCACTTAGGAGTCCTAGGTCTCCTACACCCTCTTTCTCGAAATGGACATAGGAAGCACAAAAACACTCGTCAAGTGCAGCTGCTCAATCCCAATCTCTATCTCCATCTAAGATTCCAAATGTCCAAGAGGTGGGACATGACACCACCCGTAGCTCTCGGCCCAAGGATATGGCTATGTAATCTAATGTGACTAGATCAACCGAGGCTCGATCTGCACAAGTGAATGCTCAAAGGGAAACAAAAGACACACCCACTTCCGATCTGCCTGAGGACTTGACACCTCAATCTACTAATAGTAGCCAGTCCACTAAACTAGTCGTTACTACTTCAAATCAGGAATCATAGCAGTCACAGCCTTTGGCCGTGACGATGCCCCTTGCGGAACATGTCCTTAGCCATTCATTGATGGAAGAGGTGTTGCAACCAACATCCTTGATATCTCCAGCACTGCCAAAGCACCTAAAGCCTAGGCTTGAGGAGAAACCCCTCAAAGGTGTGGCCAAGGAGATGGCACATTTGACCAATCAACCTAGCAAGGCTGTTCAGCATGTTGTAGCTAAGTCTCGTGAGAGTAAAGAAAGAGAGTGCTAAGGCCTAACCAAGCACATCAACGGCTGACCTAGTTCAAGGTCCTGAGTCTTTGAGAAAGACACCTTCATTGCCCCCATGAACAAGAGGAGAACACAATGAACACAACGATAGTTACAAGTGGTTGTGGATGCAAAGAACGTTGAGACCAAGAGCATGGAAGAAATTGGGAATAAAGCATCGAGTCCACCCACTAAGAAACCCATTTCCATCTCCCCTAACAGTGATGAAACCTCGGAAGCATCCGTGTGTTCTGCTAAATCAGAGCGACCATCACTATCAGCAGTTGCTCGCACCACTCAATCCACTGATAACAAAACTTGCATCGACCAATCAAGAGTGGATACAACAGTTTCACAACAGGATGACAAATCTATACCAGTCACATCCAAGGAGAACCATGATGCAATAACAAAGCCTTAGGAGAAACATGGAAACCCCGAGGACATAAGCAACCCTAGAATCAACCAATCTTGCTCATCTAGGCCTGAGCCCCTAGCCATGCTAAAGCCTAGGGAAACTCCTAGAACCTTGCATGAGATAGCAATCAAGCAAGCCCTCATTGAACATAGAAGTGTTGTAGAATGATTAATTGACATGGATGCTAAGCTCAAAGTGTTCACACGTGTCTACGTCCTAGCAGACATGGGCGCATTCCCTAGGGGGAAATTGAAAGAATACTTGCCATTTCCCCTATCTTGAAAAGAGCAAAAACATCTTGACGAGCACTATGATAGGCTCCTACATGAACACATGTGACTCATCTCTGACGAGGAAGCCGACGAACTACACTTAACTGTGACATTCAATGATATGCTTTGCCAACCAAATCTCTTAGAGATAGAGAAACTAAAGTGAAAATTAGAGAGTCAAAGTCAATTTGAAAAATGTTGGTTTGAAAACCGTGTTACAATGGATGAACTAGGAGCCAAGATTATGACAGTCTCAAAGGAGTGATTGGCCAAATGGCAGTCTCAAAGAGACCCAACTTATGTTGCGCCAACTTCCTTTTGAGTGCTGACTGCCATTCGGGGTATGGACTTAGTTGGAACTAGCCAAGAGAACTCTCTAGCTAATAAGTTTCTCACTGAGGAGGAGTTACATATTGCTAGTAGACTTGGACAAGGTACCGTGCTACTCGATGTTGCAAAATATCTATTGTTATTGAGTAGGCTGCCACGAGTACTGGATGCGTGTGCCACACTCCAATAAAATCTTGAGTTCTACAATTGGCTTTTATCCTCACGAGTGACATGGATTCGTAAATATGTACATAAATAAAAAATGAGTTTTGTGACTTTGTATAGATAATATCAACACACACAAGTAATGATAGTCAAGCGTAGGGAGAAGAGTTGGGTTTGACAGGCTGAGCTCCTTAGGTCCTCCTCTCACCACACATCTAGAAGTTATGTGACCATTCCCACCTCCAGTGGAGGGCATGCAACCCTCATTACCGCCATATGAAGCCCTGATCAACATCTTTGATGGCGTAGATGGGGTGCCATCCCCTTCTATACACCTTTTCCCTTTTTGGTCTATCCTTTCAAGGACGAGCCTTGCTCCACTCCATCACAACCAGTCCATGCAATTTTGCATAAGTCAAGATCTGCTAATGGCTGGAATTTGCTCCACAGTCGAAGCATGACAAATATCATCATGGGGGCCGTCCATCTACAACAAACACTACATGCCTCACCTCACCCCTCCTCCTCATAAGCGCTTGATAATCCATTGTTTAATCCTTTTCATGCAAATAATTCTATGCTACCTCAAAACCTAACCTTGGTTCAGATTTTTTAGATTTTCCCACAGTAGCCATCATGGAGCACACAATGTAGCTAGCATGCAAGGAAGCTCTCCTCCACAAAAGGGAGTATAAGTCACAAGCACCTCCACCAGAGCAATATGTGCCTACCCTTAAGAGGTACACACCAAAAAGAGGCCCTAAGCGACATCGCCTCGGACGCAGGCCAAAAACTTCCCAGGCCAGGAAAACAAAGGCTTAAGGGAATGCCCAGGGGGTGGCAACCTCGGTCGTGCAGGCCCTCACCAGATGCTCAGGCACCAGGTGCTCGAAAGAGGAGAAGGCAGCTAGAAACAAGAGGGAATTTGATGAATTATTTAAAAGCATTCTTGAAACAACTGTGGCTACTAGGGACTACACCATACGGGTCCTGGTCGATATCTTCCATGCCTAGCCTGATGGTGGGGGTCCCACATTGGCACAGCCCCAGTCACACGATCACCCAAATTCACCCCACCTCATACAAATAGAATAGGCCTTATGTTGTATAAGCTGCTTGCCAAATTCCATTTTGTCATAACTTTTTGTCCTTAAGTGGTTAAAGGGCAGGCTCCCCAACTGTACAAACCTCCTTTATCGACTAGTAATACATGTCACATCTTTAACGAGCACCAATGATATGCATTGCAGTCAACACCATAGGATTTAGATAAAGTAATATCTTCTTGCATTGCATTTTTTCATTATAATTGATGCATGTGACTTGCATATACTCTCACGAAGTGTCAAGTGGATGCAAGATGACACATGCCTTTGTACGAAAGTGTTCAATGCCCAAGTCATCGCAAGACCACCAACCTCACAAAGAGCCATGGCAGAAGCCTCACCATTGAAAGCGAAAATCACCCCTGTCGATTGCCCACATCGCATGGCCTAAAGCATGATCAATGGTCACTCTCTCTTTCGAGGTCAAACTTTACACTTGGCACTCACGACAGCTGTTACCTCAACTGTACCAATATCGCACGTGACAAAGAGGTTTTGCAACATCTCCAGTGTATCTCCCCATCTCAATAACTGTTCCTCTAGCAACGAGGCTAGGACACAATCATCACTGTAATATCCATTTTCATAGCCTTCGAATCTTGACATTTTCCAATCCAATTGAAAGGCTGATAGCCTCAATGTATTGAAAAAAAAGAAAAAGGAAAGAAGAAAAAGAGAAAGAGAAAGAAAAAGAAAAAGAAAAAAGAAACAAAAAGAAAAGAAAAGAAAAAGGGCACTCACAATCACAGCACGACACCTAGGGGTCCCCATATTAGGTATGCCTAGTAACCTTGGTCGACTGGCTCTGTCCCTAGTCCCCTAGCCCTCTACACATCCCCCACAATTGTTCAGGGCACAACAAGGGCAGGGCATACCTAGAGAGCTTCTCTCGCCTATGGTTAGGCCTGCCACCCTGACCCATTTGCACGATTCCTTTTTGCACTTCGCCTTAATACCATTGCAATCGATCGTGGTAGGCATTACACGAATGGCCATGAAAAGTACACCGTACTCGTTGAGCAAGCCTAGTAGCTACCAGCTACTACTGAAAGTTCGGTGTCAATGTGTTCAACATGTGTACTTCTCCTCAACATGGACAACTTTGCTTCATCCACACATTGTTATGAGGAACCAAACCCGCGGCCTACTAACTACATAAATCTATGTATGCATGAGCACTCACATCATATTTGCATTAAAATATATACATAGTTTGGGTCCTCAAGTTTAGGACAATGCTCTTAGCTTACTTAAGAGTTTGACCTTTCTCCCAAACTAATCGAACTACGTCTTGTGCACGATAAAAAGTCTTGCAGTACCCTGAGGGAGAGACCACATATGAGAGGTTTTCAATTACAAGTATTGAAGACTCCCACGAAAGTGTCGTTTGCCCTTCATCAATACTCAACTCTGAATTCTTATCCTTTCTCGTCATGCAAGCCCACCAAGAATTTTTGGCCTCGCAGAATCCCTAGAATATCAACACCTGTGCCAATCCATGAGTGCAACTCCTAGCCCTATCACCAAAAATGTGCCTCCAAAGATCTTCCTCCACACCACCACCAAAACTCCTCCATGGCAAACCACAAATGTCCCTTCCACCCACGTCTTCGGTGCATGCCAAAGCCTGCTACCTATGATGGTGAGTGCCATGGGATTGGCACTCGTCTAGGAGGGGGTAATATTAACCCTCAAACAAACAAAGGTGGAAAATCTGAAGCAAAAGACAAGGCCAAGGCAAAAGTGAAACGGAAGGTAAAGGCGTGTCAAGAAGAATCCGGAAATGCAAGAAGTATAAAAAAGTCCTAAATCAAGGAGAAAGGTGCACAAGAGAAGTGCAAGTTAATATTCATGTAAAAGAGTGCAAGGCGCACCATGATTTATTTTAAAGAGCACCAGGCTCTCACCCATGCAAATTGTAAAGGTAGATGAGCAGTAGAAAGGAAGCTAGGAAGATAGGAGGACAATGGGAAAAAGGGCCTAGGTCACGGCCAGCCATGTAAAAAAGAGGATAAGCGGATGACTGCCCAAAAGGGATTTAGGGTTTTGTATATAAAGTTGAAAAGTGAATGAGAAGCTTATTCTTGTGTGTGTCCAAAAGTGGCTCTCCTTTTCTTTTTCTTCTTCTTGTTCTTGCTAGCTTGAGCTTGTACTTGAGAGAGGAAGTGTGAGAGTGTGAGGGAGTGAGTGTGGTGAGGGTGAGGGATCGGGGAGGAGAAGCTCTCCATCTTCTCCTCTCTTCTTCTCTTCTCTTCTCTTCTCTTGTCTTACTCACGGCAATGGAGCTTGGAGTGTGGAGCTTGCTTGAAGCTTGCACTTGGATCATGGAGCTATCGGAGTGTACGGGAGAGAAGGTAACTCGATCGGCATGGAGGTAAGCTCACTACACCCATAGATATGGATGGCGTGTCAGCTATGTGAGAGGTAGCCATTAGTGCTTGGCTTGGAATGCTTGAAGCAATAAGCGGTCCGTGGGTCTTGGCGGTTGAGCGAGATCTCCCACAACCAAGTAGGCTCCCCATTTCTATTAATAGTAAAATGAATACAGGAAAGATGGAGCTGCATATTGAGACATAGATTGAATACATCCCATTATTCAAAAGAACATAGTGTACCAGTGTCAACCCTTAGGTTTTGTAGAGTTACAAGCAAATGGGATTGAAACATGTGGACTTGTGGCTTGATGGGAGAATTTACCCAATTGACCCCATAAACAATTATAGTCCTCCAACTTTCTCAGGAATCACAAATTTGCTAAAGTATGTATGCGAGGGTGAAAATGGGTTGCTCGGTTACACTAGGCGGCTCAATGATCAGGTGTTCAAAGTATTTACAACTTGCCAAGCAACCATAAAAAATTATCATGATGTGATCGCTGCTCATCAACTTCATACTCGACCTTTAGCCCATGAATCAAGCAGTGCCCTCTTTGGGTTAATATGTGGTGCGATCATGGAGGTGATCCACCCATGCAATATATCATTCCTTAATTAAATCCTTTAGGAATCTAGTACAACAAGGCATTCAACCCTAATATCAGTTTCTAGGAAAACATTCCTTTATTCCCATGGCAACTTGTCATCGCAGACCCTTGCAATGCATTTAGCATAAATCACAAGCACTTGGAACAATCATCCAAACAACAAACTAATAACTAGTTGAATGTAAAAGCATTTAGGATATTGTTCGATCAACCAACAAAAAAACCAATTGTATTCTTCCCAAACAATGCAAGAATAGTCATGATAATATTTCCATCGCATATCTGCTCTTCCCCTTGGGATTAAAGAGCGATTCTATGTAAAATTTGCTTAACTCTTGTATGCACAATTTTTAATGTCATGATTATGCTATCCATAAACCTTGCCCGATTCCTCCTTGTAATTGCTCTATCAATGAACAAGCCATATGAAACTAGGTGCTATGCACTTTGCAAGCTTGATCTTTTGAATACGTGAGATGAAATTTATCCCTTCCGATGGCCTATACTCTTGCATCATAGTATGGGGCCTAATGTATCTCATACGAGAATCAAAACAAGCATCTATCAATTTGGAAATACATTATTTACGACCGGTACCGCAGTTGGATTGACAATGATGCCTTTGCTTGAAGCCTTGTTGCTCGTTGTGGGATTGCCATCCGTATGTGACATTCTTCACTTGGGGGCCATCGTCCGAAAATAGACTCAAGAGATTAAGAAGGCGGAATAGATTCGAGATGGGAGAGTGTAAGAGAAGATGGTTAAGTCATGGATCGAGTAGAGCGGAATTGAGCTAACTCTCTCTTCCATGCAGCCTCTCAGGGTAACTCTTCTCTCTCTCTCTCTCTCTCTCTCTCTCAATCTCTCTCTCACAATCTCTTGGAGGAGTATCATCCTCTCTACCTCTCTCTCGTAGCCTTTCGGGGTCTCCTTATGCTCCTTGTGTCTCCCCATGCTTTATATTTATTGTGAATTAGAGAAGAGGGCTTATGGCTGAGAAGTGGAGCTCTTTGTGGAGGGGGATCTTGGAAACATCAATGATTTGATGCTCAGATAATAAATCTGATGGTTCCATTGGCTCTAAAAGGGAGGTAAAATTCCAAGACACTTGATTAGAAAGCTCTCAGTTCACTCCTTCTTTTCTCTATTCGAAGTGCTATTTTCTATCTGTAGACTGCGATTGTGACGCACGCGATTTTGCAAATCCCTCTCTTTATTTTTTCTTTTTACAAAATCTCCAAACTAACTAAAACATCACTTGTCTTTTCTTTTAAATGACATTCAGTTCTAGGAATATCCATATCTTTTTAGGATAATATCTAAAATATACTAGTTATGCCCAAAATCTAATATTTTTTTACCATCCAAACTATACACATTAATACTCGTGATTAATATAGCTCATAAATCTCGTTCATGTTGTAACTTCCGTGAAGGGTGGCTAAGGTCCTTGTCAATCCGAGAAAAATATCGGATTTACTACTCTCAAAATTTTAACATATATTTTAATTAAATAAAAATTATTAGTTATTAATGTGAGTTAGTTTTTAGTTAGTAAACTTACTAACTTATTATTTGACTAATTAACTTTCGAACTAACCAACTAACTTTTATTGTGTGGAAATATTACATTAGTCAATTGTTTCCTTGGGGAAGTGTTTGGTAAGGACACATGGTATCTCTTGGAATATGTGCAAAATGGAAGAGTGAAGCTTGAATAGTGTGTACCTGTTGGAGGGACGCATCTTGGGGCCAAACCCCAAGGTGTAGGAGACTCACAATGGAGCCATGGCAGTCAGCCGAGAAGTCCTTCCCTATGTTTGTGCTACAAGGTATTATGCCTATATGTTATGGGATCTCCCTTTGAGGAGAAGGGATGGTAAACACTGGACTATGACCTAATACAAACACAAAATCGACATTAGCATTTAGTGTAGACTGAGTCTTAGACGCTCTTGGTTGTGAGACTATGTAGTGGGGTTGTCTGTTGTGTGCATGAGGTCCAGCTAGTGCCATAGCTAGTGCTAGTCCATTTTAAGTCCCATCAGTGATGCATTTTCCAGGAGATTCCAATAAGTGGTGGTTCTGAATCTAGGGTTTCTAGGGACTAGATAGTCAGTTTATGTCCTCTAACAAGAATTGTCAAGCCGAAGGCGGTTGGAGATTCTAAGACACTATTCTCCTCAAAGGAGCAACCCGCTATGCATAAGCAGCAATGATTCTAATAACCTAAGTGTCATCATATGTAGCCCTTTGAGTGCAAATGGAAGTCTTAATACTTCCCCTCTTCCAGTCAATCAACCCACTTCAAGTGGGGGTGTAGTTTTACCTACACAAACTCTGCTGTCAATCCGATTGTAGCCATGACACAACCCATCGCAATTCCAACATGGACATCAGATTTACTAACATTAGGAGCACCTTTGCCCATCTTCCATGGGTTAGCAAAAGAAGATGGAGAACTCCATATTAAGGAGTTTCAAACACTCATGTTAAACTATCGAATCCAAGATGAAGGACACTTAATGATGTTCTTCAATATGACATTAAAAGGAAGGGCAGTAGTATGGTATCACGGTCTAGACGCTAGAACCATAACTAGCATTGACTGATTCTTCACCGCCTTCCATAGAGAGTTTGCTCCTGAGAGGGGTGGATAGCATTGGTTGCATGTCTTGAATGTAACACGCCAAGAGCCAAATGATAATGTCCAGGCCTATGCCAAGAAATTAAAGAAAGTTCTTCTCAAACTTAATACTTACATCCCCATTCCACTAGCTGCACAGTTGCAATATTTTCTACATGGATTAGATTTCAATATCTAGGTGCAGTTGAGTAGTGTCACTTTGGCCGACATTGACACTGCTATTACCCAAGAAGGAGTAGAGTTGTGCTTGCAAGTGGCTTATGTAGTAAGGATAAATTGGAATGGTAATAATTTGGCACTGACCAACGCGAGTCAAGGGGACCCCATGTCAAATGGGAATGGAAGAGGGAGTATCATGCCAAATCTGCCTATGTTACCAGATCCTCCTACTCTACTATGCCTATGGCTCGTCAGATGGGCCCACTGAATGGTGGAGGCCAAACAACAAACTCGAATGTTGTCCCAGTAAGTCAGCGGCCGATTCCCAATCAAGTGATTAGGCTGATGGGATGGAAGGCAGATGATCACGGTTATGAGTCAAGTGCCTCAAATGTCCTTGGTGAAGTCAAGGATATGATGAAGCGCTACACTGACATGATTAACGAACAATATAGACAAATAGATGTGGATGTCAATTTCCTTAAGAAGTAGCAGAATTTGATAAGGAGTCAATGCCTTGAAGAGGGTGCCCCCTCAAGATTCAATTGTAAGTGGTGTGGTGGCCAACATTTCCCTAGGAATTGTTCGAATGTCAAATGCGATATTTGCAGAAAGTTTGGCCACTTAGCTACTACTTGTTGGAGTAAGATCAGTTCTCTCCAACAAGGAAGTAATGTGTTGAGCTCCAATGATTAATTGAATTTGAGTCCAATTTCTTACGCAAAGTGATATACCCTGCATATTCAATGGGCACAAGAGGGTTAGCAAATTGTGAGCAATGCAGAGTAACGATGTGACATCAAGACTTTTGAGTATGACCAAACATATGTGGCCCCAACTTCATTTAGGGTATTAGCAATGACAAGAAATCAATCATTGGAAGACAATATCATGCTATATCTATACTTGGATAAGATCCTAATAGAGGAGGAAAATAGAACAAGCTGTTAAGGAGAAAGAAGTCAACTTCCCCACTTAGCAGTAAGAAACCTCAAGTGAAAGGATAGTTAGCACAATAAATAGCATGGCTCAGAGCCATCAAGCCAAGGATAAAGAAGAAGAATCATGCTGAGTGAAGGCTCCTATCAAAAGAACTAGGTCCACCACCAAAGAAAATAGAGAATTGCAGAAGTTGAAGAAAAATCCAGGAAACTTAAAAAGGAGTTCAAAAAGAGACAAGAGAAAGAGGATAAAAGGTTGAGACAAGAGAGGAGGATCAAATAGCTCTTGCCATTAGAAGATCAATGGAGCAACCCTCCCAATCTCAAGAGTTAGCTTGATAAGCCCCACAACAAGAGAATATATCAAGCACAAGTGCTACCATAGAGAAGAGACGGGACAAAGACCAATGGGTGAAAGGAAAGGGAAAGGCTCCCATGCATGCAATCCCACCAATTATGGTACCAACGACCACTTCAACACAAGAAAAAATGGAAGGGGTAGTCAATGAAAGCAATAGCATGGCTTGGGTGCACTATCTTGTAAGCAAAGTGCAAGAGATTGCACTTGCAGCAAGCAAAGGAGCTCCAATCATAGGAACCAAAAGGCCAGTAGTAGTAATTGATGTGGAATCATACCAAAGACCAAAGGTACCCCACCTGGAAGTATCTACTACTTTGGTGACCTTGGGTAAGTTACTCATGAATATATATGTACATTACATGGGTTCAAAATAAGGTATTTTTAAAATGCCATTTTTTTACATTTTGAATATATAAAAGTGTAGTATAACAGGGTTATTTATAGATTGAATAGAAAAGGGTAATATTTTATTCAAGGAAAATAAGGATATTTATAAATAGGCTTTGAATACACGTGATGTAGAAGATATATATGTAGGAACTTTCCCGAGTCACCCTCAGTCATGCACAACATAGAAGAGTATGAGAGCTAGTGAAAGAACTTCAGAGCCAATATGATAGGATGAATGAAGAAAGAAAGGCTGCACTTCATGAGCTAGAGGAAGAAAGGAAGGCCTTTGCAACCTACCACTTAGAAAAAACAAGGTAGATGACCATAGTAACTGGAGAAGTGATAGCATTAAAAGAAGCCTTAAAGGCAAGGCAAGGCAAAGAAATTCTAAAAGACTTGTATTATGAAGAAAGGGAGAGCTACATTGCCTTATAGGCATAATGCACTCTCATATCTTAAGATAGGCAATGCCTTGAAGAAGATATCTATCCCTTGAAACAACAAAGAGAACAACTATCCAAAGAGCTACAAGAGGCAAAGGCATAAGGTGAGTAAGACGCAAAGAGAAAGATGGCAGAATCGCATAACCAACTTCACACAACACTCCACGAGCAGGCCATCCTAAAGGAACATATAGAGCGTCAAAACCAAGAGAAGGAACATATGAATATATTGTGGCAAGAGTAAGAGCATGTAAGTACTACCCTAGCCCAATACCAGAACCAAGGTTTGGAGTAGATGAAAGGAAAGGAGGAAGAATGGGCAGCTAAGAATGAGGATAGGATTAAAGACTTGACTTATCGCCTAGCTCATTCAGAGAGTGAATGCATTGTGGCAGAAATAAAATTTGAAGTACTGAGAAGAGGGATGCTAGAGCAATAAAAAGCCTCCTTTAACACAACAATAAATGTCACTCAAACAAGAGAGGAAGAGACAATTGAGGGACTCAAAATAAAATTAGGGCTGTTAGTACTTAAATATGGACTCCATGCTAAGGCACCCAAACCTAGCACCAACTTAGGAGTGGAGGAACAAAGAGCCTATTTGATCAGGCTGGATTAACAATGCAAGAAGTTGAACTGCTAGGGCTTGGGGAGCTAGAAAAACTAGCCTAGCCTCCCCCTGAAGAACTAAGAGATCCAATATATGAAGAGGGGCTGGAATTTGAGCATGCTCATGTTGACGAAGAGCAGTCACATGAGCTAAGTCCCCCCATTGAAACCACAAGCACAACCAAAATAGCAAGGGGAGGAAACCATACCCCCCGAGATAATGGTGGAAATGAGGTACAAGTAGAGAGAATAGGTAGAGCTAGGATGAAGAAAACACCAAGCCAAGCTACTGTAACTTCCCTATGTGGTCCTTAATCAAGGAGAGGATTGTGATCCTATGAACTAAACCTAGGAACTAGTGATGTAGGAGTAGTGGGAGAATCACAGCTGACCATTTAAATTCACCTTCACCTTGCCCCAAACATTGGATTGAGTATTATCTCCAAGGGTGGTGGAGGAAGTGATAAAGCTCTTCACAAGGCTAGGGAAGAGATGGTGAAATTAGAGGAGAGAATTAGACACCCCACAAGGTGGCGATAGTAGCTTGTAGATTATTGAGAGGACAAGGTGGTGGAAGTGCCCATGAAAGTGGAGGGGTATGAAGGACAACATAATATGGCACAAAAACATGTGGAACTCTAACTTAGATGCTTGGATGGCATTCTATAGCACACTACCATATGAGAGGAATGATCCTACCTACATGCCATACTGGTGTAGAATTGGAGTTAATTTCAACCAAGAGATGCATGGTAGGTATGACTTCCCTAAGATCTATAATGTGAATGCTACATCTCCAAATGAGTGCTTAACCTTCACATAGAGGGACCTCTGCCTATCCATATCAAGCTTCCTCAGAGATTTCTCTTATTGTGCCTGAATCTTGCTTTCATCACCACTTGTAATTATCTCTATCTCTTATGAATATTAATAAGACAAAAGCCTACTCTACAAAGGAAGAGTGGTTACCACTCCTCCTTTTTGACATTAATGTAGGGATATATAGCTCCACAATGGTCTGCCTCATGATGAGAGCCACCCTCTTTGCCAGCATTTTGTATGAGCTTATTAAAAGATGAATAGGTTCACTAGGTACAACCACCCATTTTTGTCTACCACACCCCTCAATGTTAGAATCAACTTGAAGGGCTATATGCAAAGTAGAGCTTTCCTAAGAAAATCCCTCAAGCCTCCCGACACAGTTGGCCCTTACTCGTGAACGACATCCCGCAGTTGGCCCCTACTCGTGAACGACATGCCACTTAACATGCTCCCTTGTGATTTAAAAAAAATAAAAATAAAAATAAAACAAGTGAAAAAGAAAATGAAAGAGAAACAAAATCCCTCCATTTGTACTCTATGAGTGTCACAACCACTATACCTAACCACCCTATCCCCTTCCCCACTTCACAACTTACAGCACATCAAGGGTAGGAAATTTTGATAGACCTATCTTTCTGAGTCACAACATCATCTCCCTTTACACAAAATGGGTCCTCAAGTATGGGATAATACCTTAGGCATACATGTGGTTTGATCCATCTCCCAACTCCATCACTTGCACATAGTGCACTATACGGTAAGTTAGACACAACCCCCTATGAAGTGTGCACTCTTCTTGTTTTTAGGTACATTATGTAGCAACATGGCAACCCAACAATTGCAAAGGTATTCTTCAACTAGCAATATATCTTCGATATCAGCAACCTTAAAACCTGCTTCATTGAGGATCTCCAACATGACCTACCACCCCATAGGCTCCAAGAACCATTTCACACGAACCCTCAATATTTTCAGTCCATACCATCAAGTGCCATGGGATTGGCACATAGCTAGGAGGGGGATAATGTTAACACTCCAAAGATCAAGATGGAAAATTTGGAAAATCAAAAGCAAAGAACGTCACAAGGCAAGAGGAAGACACAAAATAAAGGTGCACTAAGGAAAATTTGAAGACACAAATCACAGAAAAATTCTAAATATAAGAGAAAAGCACACAAGAATAAGTGCACCTTAATATTTCTACAAAAAGAGTATCAAACACATTATAATTTATTTTGTAAAGGAGTATCAAGTTCTCTCCCATGCAAGTTATAAAGAATGAGAGGTACGGGTTAAGGCCATGCTACTAGGAAAGGAGGAGGAAAAACAGTGGAGGAATAGAAAAAGGTTGGGGACTCAAAAGTGCGATGGGCACCCAAGGAGGAGGTAGGGCATGTATAAAAGTCAAAAAGTGAATGAAGAAACTCATTCAGTGTGTGGCCAAACTTGCTCTTCTTGATTCTTGCTCTTGCTTCATTCTTGTATATGAGAGAGGGAGAGAGCGAGTGTGAGAGAGGGAGAGAGAGTGTGTGTGTGTGAGTGAGGGACCATGGAGAAGCTCTTCTTCTCCTCTCTTCATCATCTTCTTCTTATCTTACCCTTTTTTACACATATGGCTATGGAGCTTGAAGCTTGGAGTTTGCGCACCCTTGGATCATGGAGCTACCGATGGATTTGTGGAAGGAGGCAACTTGATCGATTTCAAAGATAAGCTCACTACATTTGTGTATGGGAGAGTGTGCATGGCTATGTGAGAGGTAGCCATAGCTCTTGACTTGAAATGCTTGAAGCAATAAGCGATCCGTGAGTCTTGGAGGCGTGCTTACAAGAGCGATGACAGACATACAAGTAAGGAGTTGATCTTTATTTTGCATTATATTTTTCCATTTTCATAGGATATACTTTATCTAATGAAATGCAATAAGACTCCAAAAAGCTCTTTTGAGACATCTATGATTGCATTTTATAAATCATGAAAAAATCCATTAAGTTTTTTCTATAGATATTGAATGAAATGTGAAAACTAACCCCACACTTTGCTAATTGGCTTCTAATCTTGCATTTCATAAGGCAAGGTTTGTTTTATTCTTAAAATTGTCTTGTCATTTCAAAATTTCATTCTATGAGGAATTAGGATGACTAAAATAAAGCTTTCTCTAGAGGGCATTGAGAAAGAGGATCTGGAGGATACATGTGATGAGAAGCTATTTGATTTCCTCCATGCAACTAGAAATTCATCCAAGTTCAACTACATTAGAGATATACTCAATGTTCCCTTTGATTTGCAAGAGCTCTTAAAGGATCTTGAAGATAATTGAAGGATCATAGGGTACAATATGTGTCGAGCCTAGAGATTGAGGGATTTATCCATTATAGTGATGTAGTGGAAACTACCAATGCAGATAGAATAACAAGGTTTGGCCAATAAAGATAAAGAGGTTGAAGAGAAGAAGGAAATATTTTAGGAGAATGTTGAGAACCAACTAGTGCAGGGATTTGATGTTGCTTTATTTAAAAGTGAGAATATTACAAAAGTGGAAGAAAAGGAGATAGAGTTGTTTAGTACAGAGATTGAAGAAGGTCCTCTTGATTGTGTCCAAACATTTCCCACTTACCTCATTAAAAAAAAGACATATGTATTGCTAAATGATATTCAACACCTTTTTTATCTCAAAGAAGATTACCACTTTTAGTAATCCTTGCGGGTAGGGCCAAATTGATAAGAAATTTATAGGTTATAAATAGGAATTGCTAGCACGTCTTGATGTTGAGGGAGTGAATTTTCAAGATAGCTCTATAGCCTTGCATTCATGTATTAATCATATCATAGAATATGAATTGGAGGGGCTACCTACAAAAGAAGAGTTCTCACAAGCTCAGACAGAGACTAGGTATTGATGACATGGGATATGAAGAGAAATTGAAGTCTATTCATTAGGAGAAATATGGACTTTGTTTTTTGCCCCTTAAGGGGTTTCTCTTACCTCTCTCTCTCTCTCTAAAAATAGATTCCAAAATAATATTAAAATAAGAGATCTTCTACAATCAAGAAAATCTCATATTTGTATTTTCAATAGATTTCACATATTATTTTATTCTCAAACTGTAGGATAAGGTCACTTTTTCTCAAAATCCTCATAACTAAAAAAATACAATTCAATTTCCCCTAAAAACGGAGTCAATCATTAATATATGACTCTTTAATGCCCTCATGACTTTTCAACATGAAAATATATTAGAATCATTCTTATTCTTACTTCTTAAAAGGGCGAAAGTTAAAAAATGATAAAAAAATGACGTACACATCATATTTTAAGATTTTTTTAAAACCCAGAGACATGTTTTTGACTCAAGAGTTTCCTTGTAAATTTTTATCATTTTTAGACAAGTATGTGCCTATTTCTGGGCATTTCTTCATTCCCTCTGAAAGCTCTAGTTTTGTCTGAAATTTTGTGTACTCTTCTCCTTCCCTCCTGAATATGGTTTCTTGCATACAAATTCTTCTAAAGCAACACTCAGTACAATCTACAATACTCTCTACCCTGCTATAAGCAATCTCAGGAGTGCTTTTGATAGCATTTGGTGCTGAAATCAAATAATCTCTATCTACAACACTCTCTACCCTGCTACAAGCAATCTCCCTCTTCAATACTATGCTATAAGATATATTCCTCTTCAACACTCTATACTACAAGCAATCAAGTGATAATGGAGGTATCTTTATTTTTTTAATCTCTATGATGCTATCATTCTTCATAGTTGTTTCATCCTTAAGTGTTAATTCATAGAGAGAGAGTGTAACATGTCCTTGTTCTGCCGCCAAAAGTGACGTCACTCCCCCTTTCGGTTTCCATCATCGTCGACGTCATTCCTCCCCCCCCAATTTATTGTAATATTTTAGATATTATAATTGTTTTTCTCTAGCAGCGCGTCATGCTGGAAGGAGGGAAGGCGATAGAGGAGCCAGCAAGCTCCTCGCTAGAGCTTGCTTGGCTCCACTAGCATATTGATTGACACATAGGAGGGGGAGGATTCCCTCCCCTCCCCTATATAAATGAGGGAGTAGGCCGTGAGAGAGGAGGACGAAGCTAACACCCTGTTCGTGTTGCTGCTAAGGGAGGAGGAAGGACCGCTGCCAAACGCTGCGCTGCTGCCCTGCAGATCTGTAGAAGGAGGGAGGGATAGCCACTTCGCCGCCTGCAGCCTTTCACCCCCTTGTGGACGCCGTCGGAAGATTTTCCCCCCCACGTGGCTCCTGACCAACCCCCACAAAAGCTTCAAGAAGCTTCTAAGGGGAGGGCTCCTTAAGTCCCCCTTCACCGCGTATAAATCCCCATAGGGCCTTTTCCTTTTAAGCTTTATAAACCCTTCCCTTCCGAAGAAGCTAAGACCTTAAAGGTCTTATTACCCCTTCTCGTGGTCAATCCTTTAAACAGCTGCTTGCCTCGAAAGAGAGACGGTGGAATTCCGAGAAGGAGAGTAAAAGCTGCCTTCACATTCGAAGGATTACAACTGCGATGCCACCTAAGAAAGTTCAAGGAGTAGCTGCGGGAGGGTCATCTCCCGGTATCCATGTGGATATCTCACCCCAAAACCAGGTTTTTCTTTCTTGAATTTTATTTTCGGTTTTAATTCAATCATGCAAGATGAATTGTTAGGGACAAGATATACTTTGTCCTAGTTATTTACGATGAAGGAATTTAGTTTAATTGATCATGCAAAATGGATAAAGTATAAACATAGTTTTCCTTCAAATAGCCTTATGCGTTGAAACAAATTATGAGTAAGATTATTTACCCACTAAAGTAGAATATTTCAATTAAATCTTGAAGGAATAAAAACTGCATCTTGCTCCATTAACCCCTATTCTTTTTACAACGAATCATCATAGAAGGGGAAATTCATGAAAGGTTTCTTACGTTGCTTAAACTCTAGGAAGTTATCATTGCTAATTGCATATCTTAGAGAGGAAAAGATTGTTTATTTGGCATGAGTTTTGTTCGCAAGGAAAAAAAGGAAGATTAATTGAATTTACCTAACCTCGAAGCAATAAAGTTTAGGATTGAAAAATCAATCGTCACATAGATAACAAATCGTGCCGAGGTGATCTCGATATTACCTTCTAAAAGTTAACCGAATTAATATAAACTTAGAAATACCTATGCTGTGAAATATGCATTGGAATGATTTAAAAATCCAAGAAACGTTTATACCTTAAATACTTTCCTACCTTCCCTGATTGTAGGGACAATAAATCGTAAATGTAAAAGAACTAGGGTTTGTCCCTAAGGTTCTTAAAAAGAGACCCTAAGTCTGACAAACGTCAGCTTAAAGAAACTAAAACGGATTGTTTCATCATATATTATGATGCAGGACTTGCGCAGCAAGTACGAGGTCATATGGTCTTGTGATTGATTCACAAGAAGAAGAGTGAAATACCCTTAACAAGGATGGCGGATCCTTACGCAAGTTATCTTGCAAAAAGGATGTATTCTTTGATATCCTTCTAAGTAAGGAAGGTTAAAATCAGAAACTAAAGTATCCAATGAACTTTAGGGTTGACCAAGTTGGGTTAATAGGGTACTCCCTAATCCAGAATATAAGGGATCTTGCCAAGTTGCAAGACACCCTGGAATGAGTGCTGATGCATTCGAAAGGAAAGAATCATTCCTTAGCAGTTCGCCAACAACAAGATCGGTTAATGGAAATGTTTGTGCTTGCTAGAGATTTTAGAGCACTGTTTGATTTATGAATAACAAATTAAATAAATATCTATACTTCAGGTTGAAGGCCTGAAGGGAGAGGCAGCTTCAGTTACCCCCGACTGCCTGCCTGACCCTAACCAAGGGGGTTGTTGACCGCGCTGGGAACGTGGACCGAACCCGCCGCGAGAGGTCTCTCCATTGAGCTCTACTTGGGGCAGGAGGACGCTTGGGTGCCAGGGGGGGCTCTGGCCGTAAATCCCTCGCCTTTCGGGTCCTGCACAAGAGGCTAACGTGACTCGAGATTGGATCTCGAGGCCCACATACTAGTCTACGGGCGGAAGCTTGGAATAGTGATCCCTGTGGATTACTGGATAGCCTTCGGGCGGATTATGGACAAGCCTACGGGCGGGACTCCTTGTATTTCAAAGATAAATATGATGATATGTTAATAAAGAATTTGTTTGATATTGTTTTTCTATGTCACGTGATAAGATTATGTGAAGGAACCAGTGCTTAATGGTTTAATTAAAGAAGCTGATTGTTACATGTCAAATTAATGTGTTAGGTAATTACATAACTAAAACAAACCGAGGAAAGTGCGGAGGATGGGCCATGGGTTTGTCCTACGGTTGCGTGGTCCCGGTTGGCCGGGAACTTTTCTCAAATCTCGAAGAACAGCGGGATGATCGTCAAAGGACATGAACAATGAAAGTGATGACCTAGAGTTATGTCTTACCCGATTTACGTTGTTTTAGGGGAATGGAATGGGACTATGCCTTATGGCAGAGAGGTTGAGCTTTGCATCCCTCTCCTTTCCCATTCTCCTTGAACCAAGTGCAGCGTGAATTTGCTTCAGATGTTGCGTTTTTGCGTAAAGTAGTTCGCTTGGGTCCGACACTAGTTGCTGTTAGGAAATGACTAATCAGGAAAACCCTAATTCCGGTCGATCCTAAGTGGGAACGGCCAGAATACTTCCACTACGTGGCAGATGTGGAAAGCCCTAGATCACAAACCCCGTAGCATTCCATGGGAGTGCCGGGCGGAGCTTCCTAGACATCCTTTCCGATGGACTGCTAAGATGTGTCCGGGATGATACTAATGGACACGTTACAGTTGGTATCAGAGCCAACCAACAACGGAATTGTTTTATGAAATCTCAATAAAATGAAGAAAAGAAATTGTTGCTGTCCAAACATTTTCTTACCTTCAATACTGTCTTGCAGAATTACGAAGCGTGGAACAACTTTTTGGTATTTCGAGTCATGTTTATGACTGCAATGCATTCTTCGCTTTATAGACAAAGAATTGGGATGATGAAGATCCTAGAGCAGATCTATAACCCATCACCTTTATACATAGAACGAAGATGGACGGGTGCTTCAGGAATCTACTAAATAGCCGCCCATCAGTTTGCTTATCTACAGACCAACCTAAAAAGGATCAAGTGGTTGAAAGACTTGAAAGTCGTGAAGCTGTTCCTTTTTGTGGAAGCTCACGTAAATTCGACTTTACGTATTTGAGGTCGGAGGGTTGAAATGAACTCATATGTATATGAGGAAGTAACCTGTGTAATCCCCACCGATAGGATTAAAGTGTTGGGCCGCCATGAGAAGTATGGATTCCAACGGAAAGGATATCCTGAATTGGCAATGACTTACTGATTCCTGAAGATCCATGACCCAAAACCCTACTATTACACAATTCCTGTAGATAAATGCAATACAACGTTGTTCTCCCCAAACTAAATGTAAAAATTGACTTATCATCACATGGAATGTTGTATTCGAAAGGGCTATGCCCATGTAAATACAAATAAAGACATCTTTTTATCAATGTCTGGTTGTGCATAAGAGTTGATAAAAAGTTAAGTAGCTACATTGTTTATGAGATAGCTGAATTAAAGATAAGCTAACGTCGATTATCGTATAATAACGTTAAGAAAAACCTTTATTCAGGCACAACCTGTGAGGTGCCCGTCCATCGGCTTTCTAGCCACTCTTTTAGCGGTCTATCGAGAAACGAATCTAAGCGTCGCTGCCCGGCACTCCCAAGGAATGTTCCGAGTTTTGTCGCCTAGGGTTTCCCGAATCCGCCTCGCAGCGGAACGTTCACGACCGAACCCACTAGGATCGACCTGAAATTTGGGTTCCTAGTTGTCAATGTCTCATGTTAGCATTCTAGCGTCGGGTATTGGACATCCTACTTTACGCAGAGATACCCAACCCGAAGCAGATCTATACCGCACTTGGTTCAAAGAGAATGGGAAACGAGAGGGATGCATTGCTCAACCTCTTTGCCCATAGGGCATAGTCCCATTCCGGTCCCCTAAAACGGCATGAATGGGGTTCTAACCTATCAATACCTAAAGGTTAAATGACGATAAAAACTTGTGAGAAGCCTCCCCATTCTCTGGGACCACCCTGCCATAGGACGGACCCGTCGGGGATTCCGCCCACCCGCTTCCCTTAATAGCTTTAGTTTTCTAATTAGGTCCTACCACATTTATGTGTGACACTCAAAATCAGCTTCATTAATTAAGCCTTTTAGGGAACAAGGTTCGTTCGCGTAAATTATAGTATAGATACGAAAACAGAGCAAAGCAGTCTATTGACAAACAAGTTCAAACAAGTTCCTTAACTTATCTTCAAGTTAATCTTTGTCTCCCGCCCATACATGAGAAATTATGTTTCGCTTCTGTCCAACAGAAGTATCTCTTCTGCCATGCAGAAGTAACTGGTCCAATTCACATGGCACCAAAACTCAATCCTTTATCTAGAATAGGATCTCCCAACATGCCCAGATGTTGGGGGCCACGGAGGTCTTCAACTCCATTCTTGACCTAGCAAGGGGTGTCCAGAGCTCCAACTGACCCACAAGCTGTCTAGGAGCGAAACATCATTCCCGTGGTTGGCCTTTTCACCACTCGACCTTCGGCCCATGAATCGAGCAGTGCCCTTTTCGGGTTAATACGCGGTGCGACCATGGAGGTGATCCTAAAGGTTAATACGCGGTGCGACCATGGAGGGATCTAAGAGCAATATTATGCAAAAATATTCTTAACACTTCCTTCCTTCGGCTAGGGTATATGTTAAGGGTTCAAACACTATTCATGATGTAAGTTCTATAGGTCACTTACCTTGATCGATAACCCAACCCTGAATTTGGATTGGCAAAAGTCATCGTTATCCAACGGATCTCAAGACATCCTAGCTTTAACCCTTATGATCAATTTCTTGTACTAGCTCTGAGTCAAGTTATGAGGCAAATAGAAATTTATCCTCATATATCAAACATGTTATAGGCATAACATATAAATACTTGATAAGATAAGTGTGAGATGATCTCAAGTAATTAGACTCCAATAGGCCTCGCATTGACCTAGAATCTAGTTTTTCTTAGTATTTGGCCTGTTAGGCTAAGTACTTTTAAAGTATCTAAACTTTAAACTAGTACTTCTCCATTCATGATTCTTAATGTCATATTCTTTTAGTAATTATGCTATCTATAACCCTTGACTATACTTTAATCTAGCACTTATATGCCCAATCTTTTAATGTCGTTCTTTTGACGACTATGCCATTCATAACACTTGACTAATTCTTCCTTGTAATTGCTCTACTAGCAAATAAGTCATATGTAACTAGGTGCAATTATCTTCCCTTGATATATGCACTTCACAAACTCCATCTTCCGAATAGGTGAGATGAAATTTATCCTTTCCCATTACCTATACTCATGCAATAGTATAGGGCCTAACGTATCTCATACGAGAATCAAAGCAAGCATTAATCAATTTGAAAATACATTACTTACGACCGGAACCGCAGTTGGATTGACGGTGATGCCTTTGCTCGAAGCCTTATTGCTGGCTGCAGGATTATCATCCACACGCGACATTCTTTGCTTGGAGGCCATCATCCGCAGGTAGACTCAAGAGATTAAGAAGGTGGAATAGATTCAAGATGGGAGAGCGTAAGAGAAGATGGTTAAGTCAAGGATCGAGATAGAGGGATTTGAGCCAATTCTCTTCCTTGCAGCCTCTCGGGGTGACTCTTCTCTCTCTCTTTCTCTCAAGCTCTCTTTCAAGATCTTCCTCACAATCTCTTGGAGGAGTATCCTCTTCTCTACCTCTCTCTCGCAGCCTCTCGGTGTCTCCTTGTTCCCTTTTATGCCTCTCCCATGCCTCATATTTATAGTGAATTAGAGAAGAGGGCTTGTGGTTGAGAAGTGGAGCTCTTTGTGGAGGGGGATCTTGGAAAGATCAGTGATCTGATGCTCAGATCATAAATCTGATGGTTCCATTGGCTCCGAAAGGGGGGTAAAACCCCAAGACACTTGATTAGAAAGCTCTCAGTTCACTCATTCTTATTTTCTCTGTTCGAAGTGCTGTCTACTGCCTGTAAAAACTGCGATCGCGGCGCGCGCGATTTCGCCATTCACTTTTCTTTATTCTTCTTTTTATAAAATCTTCAAACTAACTAAAATATCATTTGTCTTTTCTTTTAAATGACATCTAGTTCAAAAAATCTCCATATCTTTTTTTAAAAGGATAATATCTAAAATATCTAAAATATACTAGCTTTGCCCAAAATCTAATATTTTTGGACCATCTAAACTATACACATCAACCTAGTGATTAATATAACTCATAAGTTTCGTTCACGTTGCAATTTACGTGAAGGGTAGCTACGGTCTTTGCCAATTCGAGAAAAACATCGAATTTACGACTCTTGATTTTTCTAAATAAAATATTTTAAATTAAATAAAAATTGTCATTAATTAATGTTAGTTAGTTTTTACCTTAGTTAGTCTTTAGTTAGTAATCTTACTAACTTATTAATTGACTGATACCAACTGTGAGATGCCCGCCCATCGGCTTTCTAGCCACTCTTTTAGCGGTCTATCGAGAAACGAATCTAAGCGTCGCTGCCCAGCACTCCCAAGGAATGTTCCGAGTTTTGTCGCCTAGGGTTTCCCGAATCCGCCTCTCAGCGGAACGTTCACGACCGAACCCACTAGGATCGACCTGAAATTCGGGTTCCTAGTTGTCAAGGTCTCCTATTAGCATTCTAGCATCAGGTTTTGGACATCCTACTTTACGCAGAGATACCCAACCCGAAGCAGATCTATGCCGCACTTGGTTCAAAGAGAATGGGAAACGAGAGAGATGTGTTGCTCAACTTCTTTGCCCATAAGGCATAGTCCCATTCCGGTCCCCTAAAACAGCATGAATCGGGTTCTAACCTATCAATATCTAAAGGTCGAATGATGATAAAAACTTGTGAGAAACCTCCCAGTTCTCTGGAACCACCCTGCCATAGGACGGACCCGTCAGGGGTTCCGCCCACCCGCTTCCCTTAATAGCTTTAGTTTTCTAATTAGGTCCTACCACATTTATGTGTGACACTTAAAATCAGCTTCATTAATTAAGCCTTTTAGGGAACAAGATTCGTTCGCGTAAATTATAGCACAGACACGAAAACAGAGCAAAGCAATCTATTGACAAACAAGATCAAACAAGTTCCTTCACTTATCTTCAAGTTAATCTTTGTCTCCCGCCCATACAGGAGAAATTATGTTTCGCTTCTGTCCAACAGAAGTATCCCTTCTGCCCTGCAGAAGTAACTGGTCCAATTCACATGGCACCAAAACTCAATCCTTTATCTAGAATAGGATCTCCCAACATGCCCAGATGTTGGGGGCCACGGAGGTCTTCAACTCCATTCTTGACCTAGCAAGGGGTGTCCAGAGCTCCAACTGACCCACAAGCTGTCTAGGAGCGAAACATCATTCCCGTGGTTGGCCTTTTCACCACTCGACCTTCGGCCCATGAATCGAGCAGTGCCCTTTTCGGGTTAATATGCGGTGCGACCATGGAGGTGATCCACCCGTACAATATATCCTTCCTTAATTAAATCCTTTAGGAATCAAGCACAAACAAGGCATTCAGCCTAATATCATTTTCTAAGAAAACATTCCTTTAATCCCATGGCGACTTGTCATCATAGACCCTTGCCATGCATTTACCATAAATCATAAGCACTTTGAATAATCATCCAAACAACAACTAACAACCAATTGAATGTAAAAGAATTTAGGATATTGTTTGATCAACCAACAAAACCAATTGCATTCTTTCCAAAACAATGCAAGAGTAGATGAAATAATATTTCCCATTGCATAATTGCTCTTTCCCTTGGGATCTAAGAGCAATATTATGCAAAAATATTCTTAACACTTCCTTCCTTCGGCTAGGGTATATGTTAAGGGTTCAAACACTATTCATGATGTAAGTTCTATAGGTCACTTACCTTGATCGATAACCCAACCCTGAATTTGGATTGGCAAAAGTCATCGTTATCCAACGGATCTCAAGACATCCTAGCTTTAACCCTTATGATCAATTTCTTGTACTAGCTCTGAGTCATGTCATGAGGCAAATAGAAATTTATCCTCATATATCAAACATGTTATAGGCATAACATATAAATACTTGATAAGATAAGTGTGAGATGATCTCAAGTAATTAGACTCCAATAGGCCTCGCATTGACCTAGAATCTAGTTTTTCTTAGTATTTGGCCTGTTAGGCTAAGTACTTTTAAAGTATCTAAACTTTAAACTAGTACTTCTCCATTCATGATTCTTAATGTCATATTCTTTTAGCAATTATGCTATCTATAACCCTTGACTATACTTTAATCTAGCACTTATATGCCCAATCTTTTAATGTCGTTCTTTTAACGACTATGCCATTCATAATGCTTGACTAATTCTTCCTTGTAATTGCTCTACTAGCAAATAAGTCATATGTAACTAGGTGCAATTATCTTCCCTTGATATATGCACTTCACAAACTCCATCTTCCGAATAGGTGACATGAAATTTATCCTTTCCCATTACCTATACTCATGCAATAGTATGGGGCCTATCGTATCTCATACGAGAATCAAAGCAAGCATCAATCAATTTGAAAATACATTACTTACGACCGGAACCGCAGTTGGATTGATAGTGATGCCTTTGCCCGAAGCCTTGTTGTTAGTTGCAGGATTGTCATCCGCAGGCGACATTCCTTGCTTGGAGGGCATCATCCACAGGTAGACTCAAGAGATTAAGAAGGTGGAGTAGATTCAAGATGGGAGAGCGTAAGAGAAGATGGTTAAGTCAAGGATCGAGATAGAAGGGAATTGAGCTAATTCTCTTCCTTGCAGCCTCTCGGGGTGACTGTTCTCTCTCTCTCTCTCTCTCAAGCTCTCTTTCAAGCTCTTCCTCACAATCTCTTGGAGGGGTATCCTTCTCTCTACCTCTCTCTCGCAGCCTCTCGGTGTCTCCTTATGCTTCTTATGCCTCTCCCATGCCTCATATTTATAGTGAATTAGAGAAGAGGGCTTGTGGTTGAGAAGTGGAGCTCTTTGTGGAGGGGGATCTTGGAAAGATGAGTGATCTGATGCTTAGATCATAAATCTAATGGTTCCATTGACTCCGAAAGGTGGGTAAAACTCCAAGACACTTGATTAGAAAGCTCTTAGTTCACTCCTTCTTCTTTTCTTTGTTCGAAGTGCTGTCTACTGCCTGTAAACTGCGATCGCGGCGCGCGCAATTTCGCCATTCACTTTTCTTTATTTTTCTCTTTATAAAATCTTCAAACTAACTAAAATATCACTTGTCTTTTCTTTTAAATGACATCTAGTTCTAAAAATCTCCATATCTTTTTTTTAAAGAATAATATCTAAAATATCTAAAAAATACTAGCTTTGCCCAAAATCTAATATTTTTGGACCATCTAAACTATACACATCAACCTAGTGATTAATATAACTCATAAGTCTCGTTCACGTTGCAATTTACGTGAAGGGTAGCTACGGTCTTTGCCAATTCGAGAAAAACATCGAATTTACGACTCTTGATTTTTCTAAATAAAATATAAAAATTGTCAATAATTAATGTTAGTTAGTTTTTACCTTAGTTAGTCTTTAGTTAGTAATCTTACTAACTTAGTAATTGACTAACTAACTTACTAACCAACCAACTAACTTTTATTGTGCGGAGATATTACATCCTCCTCCCAGCTGTGAGGTGCCTGCCCATCGGCGTTCCAAGCACTCTTTTAGCGGTCTATCGAGAAACAAATCTAAGCGTCGCTGCCCGGCACCCTCAAGGAATGTTCCGAGTTTTGTCGCCTAGGGTTTTCCGAATCCGCCTCGCAACGGAACGTTCATGATCGAACCCACTAGGATCGACCTGAAATTCGGGTTCCTAGTTGTTAAGGTCTCCTATTAGCATTCTAGCATCGGGTTTTGGACATCCTACTTTACGTAGAGATACCCAACCCGAAGCAGATCTATGCCGCACTTGGTTCAAAGAGAATGGGAAACAAGAGGAATGTGTTGCTCAACCTCTCTGCCCATAAGGCATAGTCCCATTTCGGTCCCCTAAAACAGCATGAATCGGGTTCTAACCTATCAATATCTAAAGGTCGAATGACGATAAAAACTTGTGAGAAGCCTCCCAGTTCTCTGGGACCACCCTGCCATAGGATGGACCCGTCGGGGGTTCTACCCACCCGCTTCCCTTAATAGCTTTAGTTTTCTAATTAGGTCCTACCACATTTATGTGTGACACTTAAAATCAGCTTCATTAATTAATCCTTTTAGGGAACAAGATTCGTTCGCGTAAATTATAGCACAGACATGAAAACAGAGCAAAGCAATCTATTGACAAACAAGATCAAACAAGTTCCTTAACTTATCTTCAAGTTAATCTTTGTCTCCCGCCCATACAGGAGAAATTATGTTTCGCTTCTGTCCAACAGAAGTATCCCTTCTGCCCTGCAGAAGTAACTGGTCCAATTCACATGGCACCAAAACTCAATCCTTTATCTAGAATAGGATCTCCCAACATGCCCAGATGTTGGGGGCCACGGAGGTCTTCAACTCCATTCTTGACCTAGCAAGGGGTTTCCAGAGCTCCAACTGACCCACAAGCTGTCTAGGAGCGAAACATCATTCCCGTGGTTGGCCTTTTCACCACTCGACCTTCGGCCCATGAATCGAGCAGTGCCCTCTCGGGTTACTACGCGGTGTGACCATGGAGGTGATGCACCCGTACAATATATCCTTCCTTAATTAAATCCTTTAAGAATCAAGCACAAACAAGGCATTCAGCCTAATATCATTTTCCAAGAAAACATTCCTTTATTTCCATGGCGTCTTGTCATCACAGACCCTTGCCATGCATTTACCATAAATCACAAGCACTTGGAATAATCATCCAAACAATAACTAACAACCAGTTGAATGTAAAAGCATTTAGGATATTGTTTGATCAATCAACAAAACCAATTGCATTCTTTCCAAACAATGCAAGAATAGACGATATAACATTTCCATCGTATATTTGCTCTCTCCCTTGGGATCTAAGAGCAATACCATGCAAACATGTTCTTAATACTTCCTTCCTTCGGCTAGGGCATATATTAAGGGTTCAAATACTATTCATGATGTAAGTTCTATAGGTCACTTACCTTAATTGATAACCCAACCCTGAATTTGGATTGGCAAAAGTCATCCTTATCCAACGGATCTCAAGACATCCTAGTTTTAACCCTTATGATCAATTTCTTGTACTAGCTCTTAGTCAAGTCATGAGGCAAATAGAAATTTATCCTCATATATCAAACATGTTATAGGCATAACATATAAATACTTGATAAGATAAGTGTGAGATGATCTCAAGTAATTAGACTCCAATAGGCCTCGCATTGACCTAGAATCTAGTTTTTCTTAATATTTGGCCTGTTAGGCTAAGTACTTTTGAAGTATCTAAACTTTAAACTAGTACTTCTCTATTCATGATTCTTAATGTCATATTCTCTTAGCAATCATGCTAGTTATAACCCTTGACTATACTTTAATCTAGCACTTGCATGCCCAATCTTTTAATGTCGTTCTTTTGACGACTATGCCATTCATAACGCTTGACTGATTCTTCCTTGTAATTGCTCTACTAGCAAATACGTCATATGTAACTGGATGCAATTATCTATCCTTGTTATATGCACTTCGCAAACTCCATCTTCCAAATAGGTGAGATGAAATTTATCCTTTCCCATTACCTATACTCGTGCAATAGTATGGGGCCTAACGTATCTCATACAAGAATCAAAGCAAGCATCAGATCACTGATCTTTCCAAGATCCCCCTCCACAAAGAGCTCCACTTCTCAACCACAAGCCCTGTTCTCTAATTCACTATAAATATGAGGCATGGGAGAGGCATAAAAAACAAGGAGACACCGAGAGGCTGCGAGAGAGAGGTAGAGAAGAGGATACTTCTCCAAGAGATTGTGAGGAAGATCTTGAAAGAGAGCTTGAGAGAAAGAGAGAGAGAAGAGTCACCCCGAGAGGCTGCAAGGAAGAGAATTGGCTCAAATCCCTCTATCTCGATCCTTGACTTAACCATCTTCTCTTATGCTCTCCCATCTTGAATCTATTCCACCTTCTTAATCTCTTGAGTCTACCTGCGGATGATGGCCTCCAAGCAAAGAATGTTGCGTGCGGATGATAATCCTGCAACCAGCAACAAGGCTTCGAGCAAAGGCATCACCGTCAATCCAACTGCAGTTCCGGTCGTAAGTAATGTATTTTCAAATTGATAGGAGGATATAATATCTCCGCACAATAAAAGTTAGTTGGTTGGTTTTTTTAGTTAGTTAGTCAATTAATAAGTTAGTAAGATTACTAACTAAAGACTAACTAAGGTAAAAACTAACTAACATTAATTATTGATAATTTTTATTTAATTTAAAATATTTTATTAAAAAATTCAAGAGTCGTAAATTCGATATTTTTCTCAAATTGGCAAGGACCGTAGTCACCCTTCACGTAAATTACAACGTGAACAAAACTTATGAGTTATATTAATCACTAGGATAATATGCATAGTTTGGATAGTCCAAAAATATTAAAATTTGGGCAAAGCTAGTATATTTTAGATATTTTAGATATTATCCTGAAAAAAGATATGGAGATTTTTAGAATTGGATGTCATTTAAAAGAAAAGACAAGAGATATTTTAGTTAGTTTGAAGATTTTATAAAAAGAAAAATAAA